>NW_026728583.1:0-39929 GCF_030684315.1 Stegostoma tigrinum | reverse complement strand
GAAATTGGAAACAGAAGGTGATTGGCTTGTGGAATTCTCTTTCCTAGTGAAGAATGGTTCATTGAATTTATTTGGAGCTTAGTTAGATTGGATTTTGATCAACCTAGGAGGTATCAGGACAGATGGGAAAGTGGCGTTAAAACTATAACCACATCAGCCATGGCCTTATTGAATGATGCATCAAGTTCAATGGGTCAAATGGACTTCTCCTGCTTCTAAGTTCTTGAGGTGTTTGTTCACAAAGGCCCTAAAGAGTCCTGCAAAACGGCACAGAAGACAGTCATTTTGTCATTTTTACCTGTGCCAGCTCTTTTAAAGAGCTATCCAATTAGTCCCAATTCTCTATTCATACTGAAGGCTGATCTTCATTTACAGCCAAAATAAGTGGTGGCAGATGGTGGTGCAAAGGTACAGGCAGTCTCTGGGTTCCATTCTGGAGTTTGTTTGCAAATCAACTTGTATGCAAGTCCAAACACAACATAGGACAATGGAAAGCCACTGTTCATAAGTACATGAGATATTCATATAGAGTCATACAGCTATACAACATGGAAACAAATCTTTTGATCCTACTCATCCATGGCAAAGAGATATTCTAAATTAATCTAGTCCCATTTGCCAGCATTTGGTCCATATCCCTTTAGACCCTTCCTATTTATACACCCATCCAGATGCCTTTTAAATGTTGTAATTGTACCAGCCTCCACCACTTCCTTTGGCAGCTCATTCCATACACACACCACCCTCTGCATAAAAAAAGTTGTCCCTTAGGTCCCCTTTAAATATTTTCCCTCTCACCTTAATCCTATACCCCATAGTTGCGGACTTCACCACCCAAGGGAAAAGACCTTGGCTATTCACCCTCTTAATTGTATAAACCTCTTTAAGGACACCCCTCAGCTTCCGCCACTCCAGTGAAAGTAGTCTCCAGCCTATTCAGCCTCTCCCTTTAGTTGAAATTTTCTTTTTGTTTTTGTGTTTGGGAGTTGGTGTGAAGAATTAAAATGTCAGTAAAGACCGCATTTTCAGCAGGGCCAACAGCACAGCACTGCCAGAATGAGTACACTGTATACGGCACAGCCCTGAAGTGGGACTTGAACTCACAACTCAAAAGTGCAATTGACAGCAATGAGCCAAGGATAACACCTCACACTCCAACGGGCTGAGGAGAAAATAAATTGCTTACCCTTGTGAATGCGAGTGTGAAATGCTGTCACACAAAAAAGAGCAATTCAAAATCATGACTTAAAGAGGAAACATTTGAATTGGCGCTCAAATGAGCTGTTGGAACTTACCAGTTCTCCTCCTTGTGAGCTTGGAATGCCCTCAAGAACGATGTTTGCCAGTGAAGGAAAATATTTACATTTTGTTCTTTAACGTCAACAATAAAATAATTAAACTTTAACACCTTTCTTAAATTTGCAACAATTTATGATATTGCATCAGATCCTTGGATGAGCTGAATTTTTAGAAAAGCTGTGACCAGCCAGGAAAGTGTTGCCCAATGTGTAAACTTGACAAACACAAACAATATGTAACCTAAGTGTTAACAAAAATGATATTCATCAGCTATTACAGCAAAGCTAACTATGCATCAGTAAATTAATAAATGAGAAGGAATCAACTAATTCAGACAGCAGCATACAGCAAATAAATTAATATCGCAGCTGATTCACAAGCGAGTTAAAACAAAGTCATTAGATCAATAGCTAGTTGTGAATTAAATTGAGGCAGCAGTGAGCGAACAATATCAGGGTGCAACAAGTACAGCAAAAGTTAAATGAGTTAATGCAAGAGAGCCTCAGGGGTTTAATAAATAAATTAGCAGCCGTGGGAATACCAACAAAGCAATCAATAACATTGGTGAGTTAATGTCTGCTATCTACCCGTAATATTGGTTCCTTATGTAATGTCCATGAACTGTATAATGCAGGTTTCACCTCCTGCTAACTTCTCAATGCACTGGACCAATATTTACTTACCAAGAGTAAATTAAAAAGTTTCCAGCTCTCTTAACAAAGAAGAGGCTTCTTTATTCAGCGTGGCATCTAAAAGCACTCATGGTTATATGCTTGTAAAGATTTTTCTTCTTTGAAAGATTCAGTATGTGGTTAAGTCAATAACCACTCAAAGGAGGAAAAGCAAAAGTAATGACAGAGGGAGGAAAAGGGTCATTGCACTGTCAGATGGTCCAAGAGGAGGAGCACGGGGTCACAGTGGGACAACGTATTAAGGCTCTAAAGTAGCCAGTAGAGAATTGGAGAAAGCAAAACACATGGAAACAAGGAAGCAGGAGTAGGCCATTCAGCCTCTTGAGCTTGCTCATTCATTCGAGTCCGAATTACAAAAGTTTACAAGTCACCACTTCTACAGCACCAACTTAGGTACTAAGGTATCTAGATACAATTATTAAGTACCAGAGCAGACTTCATTCTTGATTGGGGTGATCATCTCCCTCAAATCCATTTTCCTGTGCTATTCCCAAATTGCTCAATGTCATCAGTATCTAAAAATTTATTGATCTGTCTTGAACCTGTTCAATGACTAAGCTTCCACAGCCCTGAGAAGTAGAGAATTCCAAGACATTCAGTTCTAAATGTCTTGCTTCTAATCCTCTCACAGTGCGTCCTGGTTCTATACACCCCTAGCTGGAGAAAACATCCTTTCTGCATCCAATCTTTAAAGCCCTTTAATAATCTTGAAAGTTTCAATGAAATTATCTCTCATTCTTCTAAGATCCAGTGAATTTCACCCAACCTCTTCAATGTCTCCTAACAGGACAGTCCTACTATCCAGAAACAATCCGGTAAACCTTCACTGCACTCCCCCTACGGCAAACGTATCGTCCCACAGGCATGGGGGCCAAAACACAATACGCTAGATGCATTTTTCAGTAAAGTTCTATACATGTGAAGCAAGACATCTTCTCTCAAAGAAACAAACAAACAAACAAACAAAGAAACCTGCAGCACAGGAACAGGCCCTTCGGCCCTCCAAGCCTGCGCCGATCAAGATCCTCTGTCTAACCTGTCATCTATTTTCTAACGGTCTGTGTCCATTTGCTCCCTGCCCATCCACGTACCTGTCCAAATATATCTTAAAAGACGCTAAAGTGTCTGCGTCTACCACCTCCGCTGGCAACACGTTCCAGGCACCCACCACCCTCTGCGTAAAGAACTTTCCACGCATATCTCCCTTAAACTTTCCTCCTCTCACTTTGAACTCATGACCCCTAGTAATTGAGTCCCCCACTCTGGGGAAAAAGCTTTTTGCTATCCACCCTGTCTATACCCCTCATGATTTTGTAGTCCTCAATCAGGTCCCACCTCAATCTCCGTCTTTCTAATGAAAATAATCCTAATCTACTCAACCTTTCTTCATAGCTAGCACCCTCCATACCAGGCAACATCCTGGTGAACCTCCTCTGCACCCTCTCCAAAGTATCCACATCCTTTTGGTAATGTGGCGACCAGAACAGCACACAGTACTCCAAATGTGGCCGAACCAAAGTCCTATACAACTGCAACGCCTCACTGAAGTCCATGTATATTACATCTACAGTCTTTCCCTCATCAATCAACTTTGTCACGTCCTCAAAGAATTCTATTAAGTTGGTAAGACATGACCTTCCCTGTACAAAACCATGTTGTCTATCACTGATAAGCCCATTTTCTTCCAAATGGGAATAGATCCTATCCCTCAGTATCTTCTCCAGTAGCTTCCCTACCACTGACGTCAGGCTCACCGGTCGATAATTACCTGGATTATTCTTGCTGCCCTTTTTAAACAAGGGGACAACATTAGCAAGTCTCCAGTCCTCTGGGACCTCACCCATGTCTAAGGACACTGCAAAGATATCTGTTAGGGCCCCGGCTACTTCCTCTCTTGCTTCCTTCAGTAACCTGGGATAGATCCCATCCGGATCTGGGAACTTGTCCACCTTAATGTCTTTTAGGATACCTAACACTTCCTCCTTCCTTATGTCAACTTGACCTGGACTAAGCAAACATCTATCCCTAACCTCAACATCCGTCATGTCCCTCTCCTTGGTGAATACCGATGCAAAGTACTCGTTAAGAATGTCACCCATTTTCTCATAACTTTCCTTCTTTGTCCTTAAGTGGGCCAATCCTTTCTCTAGTTACCCTCTTGCTCTTTATATATGAATAAAAGGCTTTGGGATTTTCCTTAACCATGTTTGCCAGCAATATCTCAACATAACTGCAACATAATTGCACAAAAATAATTCAGTTATAAATTTTTAATCATTTTAATATCTCAGTTATAAATGTATTTGTTCACACTTATAGTGGAAATTACCTGCATAAAATTTCCACGTTATAATTACATGACATCTTTGGATGATAAAGGGGTCTTTCTGACAGCATTATTAAACAAAGTGTGACAACAAGCCATATAAGGTGGGATTGAAGCAAATGAATAAAAGTTGGTCACTGAAGGAAGATTTTAAGGAATGTTTTCTTAGAAGGAGGGTAATAACGTTACATGGTTTAGGTACGGAATTCCAAAGTTTAGTATCTTGGCAGGTGAAAAAAGGGTGCAAGGTAAGGGATGGATTGAAAGTTTGAAATGGATATCAATTTTACATCACGATGTTTCTTGGCTAGAAACCAAAGAAAGCCGACGAGCACAAGGGTAATAGCAGCAAGGGAAATTTCCAAGTTAAGGCAAGTGAGTTCTAAGACTAGAGCACCAGAATTTTGGATATCCAAGTTTATGGAGAGGATGACATCAAGATGAGCAAATGGCTAAGACTACATTTGAAAAGCCAAGTCTAGAGGTAACAAAGATGAGCCGAGGCACAGGTGAAGTTGAGCAATGTTTTGGAGATTGAAATAAGCAGCCTTCATAATGGCAAAATGTTTGGGCGTAGCCTCATCTCAGGGTTAAATATCACACCAAGGCTTGGCCTCAATTGCAAAGGAAAGGGGCACACTCAGTAGCTAGATAACAAGCTTTGGAACAGAGATCAGAATCAAAAGTCCTGGTTATTTCAAAGTTCGATCAGAGGAAAGTTTTGTTCATCCAGCACTTGGGATGGAAGGGGAGTTGAGTGGTAATCAGCAAGGCTATATAGAACCAACAGTTATTTTTGAGGGCTCAACAAAGGTGGTTTTGAAAGGAAAAGGGACAGCACTTGAAGGAAAGAAAGTAATCAGAAAGCTAGCATAGGAGGCGAGTTCAGTGGGAAGAGAGCACAGGAGAGCAGGAGGTGGGTCTGAATGGAGGAGATGAGCACAGACATAGTGGAGAAACTAAACCAGATGCAGATCAAAGGCTCAAGAAGGGAGTACACAAGTAGAGAAAAAAAAGTGCAAAACACCTAACTTTAACAGAATTTATGATTTCTCACTATTCTTTACAAAGGATATTGAACCACGAATGTTTGATATTTATACGCTTCCACAAAATCATGGTTTGCAACAGCAAAGGCACATCTGTAAAATGGAGAAACAATAAACAAAATTACTCATTGCATTTTAAAGCAGCACCCGCTGACTTTGGTTTGATTTCTGCCCTGTAAGTTTCAGTTTTGGTTGTTCTGTACACTACATGCCATCAGTATTACTTTATTTATGAAGGAACACTGCTTTACATTTACCTGCAAGTGAACTCAACGTTAGATTTAAAATGCAGAAACATAACGCAGCAACTAATTATCTAGATTTTGGAATGCTAACTTTAGTGGGATGAGACTGAGGCTGACAACATAAACAGGTCAGAACTGCTGTCAGCAGAAAGTAATTAGCACTGATATAAGTTGACTAAAACTATTCTTTTCACCCCTTTGAAAGGTAATAGTACTGCGCAACCAAATAAAAGAGTCATAGTCAACATGAGAGGTCAGAGATAATATAAAACTAAAGAGGAGAGCATGAAAAAGTGGAAAGTGTAGCGCAGATCCCAGGGACTGGGAGAAATGTATGGAGCACCTAGGAAGGCAAAAAAACAGGTGGGAACTTCAGAGTACACCTTAAAAAAAGGCACTGCGAGGGACTCAAAATTAACAAAAAAGGTATTTACAGTTATATGAGAAGAGGAACAGTAGGCCAGTGTAATGTGATGCAGTAAATCTGAAAATCAAAATAACGAGATGGGAGATTATTAATCTTACGTCAGGCTTCATAGAAAAAACTTGGCATTACAGGAAAACAAAATAATCAATGAGAGAATAGACTTCACTAAAACTGAAGCAAACAATATAACAGTAGACCAAAAGAGATCCCCAGAACAGACTGGTTTCCACTCCAGGTCTGGAAAGCAGGTGGGGAAAATATAGTTTCTTTGAAGTGGTCATACAAAGCTCCGTCAATGCAGAATTACCCCTTTAGTTTGAAAGACTGCAAAATTAACTCCACTAGATGGGAGGTTGCGACAAAATATAGGAAGAAATTAATGAACATTTGGAATATGCATATAAATGACAATAAATAACGAGGAGATTGCATATTTTGGCAAGAGGAATGCTGAATCCACACATTTCTCAGAAAATAAGTGATTGTATGTGATACAGGAGCACAGGGATTTGTGTAGGTACAATTACTCAATTCACCATTAATGACAATGCAAATTATTAGGGCTATAATAAAATCAGAGCACGGGAGTTCCTTTCTACAACCATACTACTGAAATGCTGAAGAGACAGACAAGAGTTTCTGTTTTGGGCCCAATGAGCAATTCAACTCAAAAATGCACTCAATTTCAGATTTAGATTTTTGCTGTAGCCTGTGAGCACCCGCCAAACATTAATTTTAAAGATCATCAACTAGGCATAGCCATTGGAGTTTCTATAAAAAGGTTTTAACCAAAAAAGGACACTGACATTAAAACAAAAGCAGAAATTGCAGGAAAAGCTCAGCAGGTCTGGCAGCAGTTGTGGAGAGCAGAGTTAACGTTTTGGGTCAAGTGACCTTCCCTCAGAACGGTTCTGAGGGTACTGTCAGACCTGCTCGCTTTTCCAGAAATTTCTGTTTTTGCTTCTGATTTACAGCATCCGCAGTTCTTTCAGTTTTTACACTGACAATAAAACTGCCACAAATTTGTTTTATAGCCTACATTTGCTCCATTAGGATGGAGACATGGGGGTTTTGAACACCCCAACAAAAAGAATAACACCTAGCAGAGGTTTAAACAGCTACCTCCTCAAATACAAATAGGTTCACAGAGTTCAACTATGGAAGAACAAATCATTCAGAAGTTAACTGACTGAACAAAAGACCTTAACTTTCCAAACATGGCTTTTTAGTGACAGACTTAAAGCTACATCCTTAAAGATATATAATAGATTTTTGATCAGGACATGACATTGGAGGAGGGGGGGGGGGGGGGGTGCAGGGCGGGGCAGGACGCACAAGAAGGTATGTGATCAACCAAGCTGTACGTATTGTTGGGCCAGCAGAATGTACCACAGCAGTGAGGACGCATTTTCTCTCTGCCATTACCTCCTTCTAAGATCACAGAGTTTGATTCTGACTGTATTCCTGCAAGCAGACAGAAATCCTTTGATAAAAGACACGAGCTTCACAGCAACATTACCAGAAAAAGAAGGCATCAGCTACCACCTTAGGCTGCCAGCTGAGAACCAAAGGCTTTCAAAAGCTACAGCCTGACCAGACAGTCATCTATAACCAGTGTCTTTCTTCTTCAAAGTTAATCTCCTTTACTCTATGATTTGTACTTCATTGTACTTGGTTCAAATGTGTGTATTTGCACTTGGTTTATGGAAGTTGGGACATATTTTCACATTTAACATTTTTATCTGAGTGGGTTTCAAACAATAAAACTAACCCTTCATTTGATAATCGAAGGAAAACCCATCTGACTAACTCTTTATACATATCCACATATTGTCAAGAACACAGTGAATTGACAATAGATCCTTCATAAATTCAAAACTTCTGTTATAACTAGATGAGGAGGGGGGAAAGGGAAGCCTTTCCATCCTTCGTCAACTGGTAATATCTAACTTATTTACATAGCACTGACAAGAAATCTTCATAACCAGACCATACTCTAGGACAGTGTTCTTGCATATAAAAAAAATCAGCGTATTGATTAAAGATAATTTTGAAGAAAACTGATTAACATTGAGAATTTATCACATAAATTAAGCATTGAACAGTCACTTAAAGGCAAGTACACTCAAAGTTACACAACTGAAAATTAATTCAAACTCTAACAGAAAGATGAAAGAAAAAGAGAGAGAGAGAGAGAGAGAGAGAGAGGGAGAGAGCTGATGGCTAAAGAGCGCGAGAAGTGATGACAGAAGAGACAGAGAGATGACTAAAGAGACAGACAGAGAGATGACTACAGAGACAGACAGAGAGATGACTAAGGAGACAGACAGAGAGATGACTAAGGAGACAGACAGAGAGATGACTAAAGAGACAGATGATAACTAAACAGCATGAGAGATGATGACAAAAGGAGAGAGATAACTAAAGAGACAGAGAGAAAGAGATGATGACAAAAGGAGAGAGATAACTAAAGAGACAGAGAGAAAGAGATGATGACAAAAGGAGAGAGATAACTAAAGAGACAGAGAGAAAGAGATGATGACAAAAGGAGCGAGAGACATGACTAAAGAGAAAGAGAGAAAGACCTGACAACTAAAGGGAGCGCGAGGTGACAGAGCCAGAGGCGGCGCGAGGTGCCAGAGCCAGAGGCGGCGCGAGGTGCCAGAGCCAGAGGCGGCGCGAGGTGCCAGAGCGAGAGGCGGCGCGAGGTGCCAGAGCGAGAGGCGGCGCGAGGTGCCAGAGCGAGAGGCGGCGCGAGGTGACAGAGAGAGAGAGGGCGCGAGGTGACAGAGCGAGCGAGAGCGCCAGGTGACAGAGCGAGCGAGAGCGCGAGGTGACAGAGCGAGCGAGAGCGCGAGGTGACAGAGCGAGCGAGAGCGCGAGGTGACAGAGCGAGCGAGGGCGCGAGGTGACAGAGCGAGCGAGGGCGCCAGGTGACAGAGCGAGCGAGGGCGCCAGGTGACAGAGCGAGCGAGGGCGCCAGGTGACAGAGCGAGCGAGGGCGCCAGGTGACAGAGCGAGAGAGGGCGCCAGGTGACAGAGCGAGAGAGGGCGCCAGGTGACAGAGCGAGAGAGGGCGCCAGGTGACAGAGCGAGCGAGAGCGCCAGGTGACAGAGCGAGCGAGAGCGCCAGGTGACAGAGCGAGCGAGAGCGCCAGGTGACAGAGCGAGCGAGAGCGCGAGGTGACAGAGCGAGAGAGAGCGCGAGGTGACAGAGCGAGAGAGAGCGCGAGGTGACAGAGCGAGAGAGAGCGCGAGGTGACAGAGCGAGAGAGAGCGCGAGGTGACTGAGCGAGAGAGAGCGCGAGGTGACAGAGCGAGAGAGGGCGCGAGGTGACAGAGCGAGAGAGGGCGCGAGGTGACAGAGCGAGAGAGGGCGCGAGGTGACAGAGCGAGAGAGGGCGCCAGGTGACAGAGCGAGAGAGGGCGCCAGGTGACAGAGCGAGAGAGGGCGCCAGGTGACAGAGCGAGAGGCGGCGCCAGGTGACAGAGCGAGAGGCGGCGCCAGGTGACAGAGCGAGAGGCGGCGCGAGGTGACAGAGCGAGAGAGAGCGCCAGGTGACAGAGCGAGAGAGAGCGCCAGGTGACAGAGCGAGAGGCGGCGCGAGGTGACAGAGCGAGAGGCGGCGCGAGGTGACAGAGCGAGAGGCGGCGCGAGGTGACAGAGCGAGAGGCGGCGCGAGGTGACAGAGCGAGAGGCGGCGCGAGGTGACAGAGCGAGAGGCGGCGCGAGGTGACAGAGCGAGAGGCGGCGCGAGGTGACAGAGCGAGAGGCGGCGCGAGGTGACAGAGCGAGAGGCGGCGCGAGGTGACAGAGCGAGAGGCGGCGCGAGGTGACAGAGCGAGAGGCGGCGCGAGGTGACAGAGCGAGAGGCGGCGCGAGGTGACAGAGCGAGAGGCGGCGCGAGGTGACAGAGCGAGAGGCGGCGCGAGGTGACAGAGCGAGAGGCGGCGCGAGGTGACAGAGCGAGAGGCGGCGCGAGGTGACAGAGCGAGAGGCGGCGCGAGGTGACAGAGCGAGAGGCGGCGCGAGGTGACAGAGCGAGAGGCGGCGCGAGGTGACAGAGCGAGAGGCGGCGCCAGGTGACAGAGCGAGAGGCGGCGCCAGGTGACAGAGCGAGAGGCGGCGCCAGGTGACAGAGCGAGAGGCGGCGCCAGGTGACAGAGCGAGAGGCGGCGCCAGGTGACAGAGCGAGAGAGGGCGCCAGGTGACAGAGCGAGAGAGGGCGCCAGGTGACAGAGCGAGAGAGGGCGCGAGGTGACAGAGCGAGAGAGGGCGCGAGGTGACAGAGCGAGAGAGGGCGCCAGGTGACAGAGCGAGAGAGAGCGCCAGGTGACAGAGCGAGAGAGAGCGCGAGGTGACAGAGCGAGAGAGAGCGCGAGGTGACAGAGCGAGAGAGAGCGCCAGGTGACAGAGCGAGAGAGAGCGCGAGGTGACAGAGCGAGAGAGAGCGCGAGGTGACAGAGCGAGAGAGAGCGCCAGGTGACAGAGCGAGAGAGAGCGCCAGGTGACAGAGCGAGAGAGAGCGCCAGGTGACAGAGCGAGAGAGAGCGCCAGGTGACAGAGCGAGAGAGAGCGCCAGGTGACAGCGAGAGAGAGCGCCAGGTGACAGAGCGAGAGAGAGCGCCAGGTGACAGAGCGAGAGAGAGCGCCAGGTGACAGAGCGAGAGAGAGCGCCAGGTGACAGAGCGAGGTGACAGAGCGAGGTGAGAGCGCGAGGTGACAGAGCGAGGTGAGAGCGTGAGGTGAGAGCGCGAGGTGACAGAGCGAGGGGAGAGCGCGAGGTGACAGAGCGAGGTGAGAGCGCGAGGTGACAGAGCGAGGTGAGAGCGCGAGGTCACAGAGCGAGAGAGAGCGCGAGGTGACAGAGCGAGAGAGAGCGCGAGGTGACAGAGCGAGAGAGAGCGCGAGGTGACAGAGCGAGAGAGAGCGCGAGGTGACAGAGCGAGAGAGAGCGCCAGGTGACAGAGCGAGAGAGAGCGCCAGGTGACAGAGCGAGAGAGAGCGCCAGGTGACAGAGCGAGAGAGAGCGCCAGGTGACAGAGCGAGAGAGAGCGCCAGGTGACAGAGCGAGAGGCGGCGCGAGGTGACAGAGCGAGAGGCGGCGCGAGGTGACAGAGCGAGAGGCGGCGCGAGGTGACAGAGCGAGAGGCGGCGCGAGGTGACAGAGCGAGAGGCGGCGCGAGGTGACAGAGCGAGAGGCGGCGCGAGGTGACAGAGCGAGAGGCGGCGCGAGGTGACAGAGCGAGAGGCGGCGCGAGGTGACAGAGCGAGAGGCGGCGCGAGGTGACAGAGCGAGAGGCGGCGCCAGGTGACAGAGCGAGAGGCGGCGCCAGGTGACAGAGCGAGAGGCGGCGCCAGGTGACAGAGCGAGAGGCGGCGCCAGGTGACAGAGCGAGAGGCGGCGCGAGGTGACAGAGCGAGAGGCGGCGCGAGGTGACAGAGCGAGAGGCGGCGCGAGGTGACAGAGCGAGAGGCGGCGCGAGGTGACAGAGCGAGAGGCGGCGCGAGGTGACAGAGCGAGAGGCGGCGCGAGGTGACAGAGCGAGAGGCGGCGCGAGGTGACAGAGCGAGAGGCGGCGCGAGGTGACAGAGCGAGAGGCGGCGCGAGGTGACAGAGCGAGAGGCGGCGCGAGGTGACAGAGCGAGAGGCGGCGCGAGGTGACAGAGCGAGAGGCGGCGCGAGGTGACAGAGCGAGAGGCGGCGCGAGGTGACAGAGCGAGAGAGAGCGCGAGGTGACAGAGCGAGAGAGAGCGCGAGGTGACAGAGCGAGAGAGAGCGCGAGGTGACAGAGCGAGAGAGAGCGCGAGGTGACAGAGCGAGAGAGAGCGCGAGGTGACAGAGCGAGAGAGAGCGCGAGGTGACAGAGCGAGAGAGAGCGCGAGGTGACAGAGCGAGAGAGAGCGCGAGGTGACAGAGCGAGAGAGAGCGCCAGGTGACAGAGCGAGAGAGAGCGCCAGGTGACAGAGCGAGAGAGAGCGCCAGGTGACAGAGCGAGAGAGAGCGCCAGGTGACAGAGCGAGAGAGAGCGCCAGGTGACAGAGCGAGAGAGAGCGCGAGGTGACAGAGCGAGAGAGAGCGCGAGGTGACAGAGCGAGAGAGAGCGCGAGGTGACAGAGCGAGAGAGAGCGCCAGGTGACAGAGCGAGAGAGAGCGCCAGGTGACAGAGCGAGAGAGAGCGCCAGGTGACAGAGCGAGAGAGAGCGCCAGGTGACAGAGCGAGAGAGAGGGCGAGGTGACAGAGCGAGAGAGAGCGCGAGGTGACAGAGCGAGAGAGAGCGCGAGGTGACAGAGCGAGAGAGAGCGCGAGGTGACAGAGCGAGAGAGAGCGCCAGGTGACAGAGCGAGAGAGAGCGCGAGGTGACAGAGCGAGAGAGAGCGCCACGTGACAGAGCGAGAGAGAGCGCCACGTGACAGAGCGAGAGAGAGCGCCACGTGACAGAGCGAGAGAGAGCGCCACGTGACAGAGCGAGAGAGAGCGCCACGTGACAGAGCGAGAGAGAGCGCCACGTGACAGAGCGAGAGAGAGCGCGAGGTGACAGAGCGAGAGAGAGCGCGAGGTGACAGAGCGAGAGAGAGCGCGAGGTGACAGAGCGAGAGAGAGCGCGAGGTGACAGAGCGAGAGAGAGCGCCAGATGACAGAGCGAGAGAGAGCGCCAGGTGACAGAGCGAGAGAGAGCGCGAGGTGACAGAGCGAGAGAGAGCGCGAGGTGACAGAGCGAGAGAGAGCGCCAGGTGACAGAGCGAGAGAGAGCGCGAGGTGACAGAGCGAGAGAGAGCGCCAGGTGACAGAGCGAGAGAGAGCGCGAGGTGACAGAGCGAGAGAGAGCGCGAGGTGACAGAGCGAGAGAGAGCGCGAGGTGACAGAGCGAGAGAGAGCGCGAGGTGACAGAGCGAGAGAGAGCGCGAGGTGACAGAGCGAGAGAGAGCGCCAGGTGACAGAGCGAGAGAGAGCGCGAGGTGACAGAGCGAGAGAGAGCGCGAGGTGACAGAGCGAGAGAGAGCGCGAGGTGACAGAGCGAGAGAGAGCGCGAGGTGACAGAGCGAGAGAGAGCGCGAGGTGACAGAGCGAGAGAGAGCGCGAGGTGACAGAGCGAGAGAGAGCGCCACGTGACAGAGCGAGAGAGAGCGCCACGTGACAGAGCGAGAGAGAGCGCCAGGTGAGAGAGCGAGAGGCGGCGCGAGGTGAGAGAGCGAGAGAGGGCGCGAGGTGACAGAGCGAGAGAGGGCGCGAGGTGACAGAGCGAGAGAGGGCGCGAGGTGACAGAGCGAGAGAGGGCGCGAGGTGACAGAGCGAGAGAGGGCGCGAGGTGAGAGAGCGAGGGGGAGCGCCAGATGACAGAGCGAGAGAGAGCGCCAGATGACAGAGCGAGAGAGAGCGCGAGATGACAGAGCGAGAGACAGCGCGAGATGACAGAGCGAGAGACAGCGCGAGATGACAGAGCGAGAGACAGCGCGAGATGACAGAGCGAGAGAGAACGCCAGGTGACAGAGCGAGAGAGAGCTCCAGGTGACAGAGCGAGAGAGAGCGCCAGAGGACAGAGCGAGAGAGAACGCGAGAGGACAGAGCGAGAGGGAGCGCGAGATGACAGAGCGAGAGGGAGCGCCAGATGACAGAGCGAGAGGGAGCGCGAGATGACAGAGCGAGAGGGAGCGCGAGATGACAGAGCGAGAGGGAGCGCGAGATGACAGAGCGAGAGGGAGCGCGAGATGACAGAGCGAGAGGGAGCGCGAGATGACAGAGCGAGAGAGAACGCCAGAGGACAGAGCGAGAGGGAGCGCGAGATGACAGAGCGAGAGGGAGCGCCAGATGACAGAGCGAGAGGGAGCGCCAGATGACAGAGCGAGAGGGAGCGCCAGATGACAGAGCGAGAGAGAGCGCGAGATGACAGAGCGAGAGAGAGCGCGAGATGACAGAGCGAGAGAGAGCGCGAGATGACAGAGCGAGAGAGAGCGCGAGATGACAGAGCGAGAGAGAGCGCCAGATGACAGAGCGAGAGAGAGCGCCAGATGACAGAGCGAGAGAGAGCGCCAGATGACAGAGCGAGAGAGAGCGCCAGATGACAGAGCGAGAGAGAGCGCCAGATGACAGAGCGAGAGAGAGCGCGAGATGACAGAGCGAGAGAGAGCGCGAGATGACAGAGCGAGAGAGAGCGCGAGATGACAGAGCGAGAGAGAGCGCGAGATGACTGAGGGAGAGAGAGCGCCAGATGACAGAGCGAGAGAGAGCGCGAGATGACAGAGCGAGAGAGAGCGCCAGATGACAGAGCGAGAGAGAGCGCCAGATGACAGAGCGAGAGAGAGCGCCAGATGACAGAGCGAGAGAGAGCGCGAGATGACAGAGCGAGAGAGAGCGCGAGATGACTGAGGGAGAGAGAGCGCCAGATGACAGAGCGAGAGAGAGCGCCAGATGACAGAGCGAGAGAGAGCGCCAGATGACAGAGCGAGAGAGAGCGCCAGATGACAGAGCGAGAGAGAGCGCGAGATGACAGAGCGAGAGAGAGCGCGAGATGACAGAGCGAGAGAGTGCGCGAGATGGCAGAGCGAGAGAGTGCGCGAGATGACAGGGAGAGAGCGTGAGATGACAGAAAGAGCGCGAGATGACAGAGAGAGCGAGAGAGAGCATGCGAGAGAGAGAGAGAGCGAGATGACAGAGCGAGATGACAGAGCGAGATGACAGAGCGAGAGAGAGCGCGAGGTGACAGAGCGAGAGGCGGCGCGAGGTGGCAGAGCGAGAGGCGGCGCGAGGTGGCAGAGCGAGAGGCGGCGCGAGGTGGCAGAGCGAGAGGCGGCGCGAGGTGGCAGAGCGAGAGGCGGCGCGAGGTGGCAGAGCGAGAGGCGGCGCGAGGTGACAGAGCGAGAGGCGGCGCGAGGTGACAGAGCGAGAGGCGGCGCCAGGTGACAGAGCGAGAGGCGGCGCCAGGTGACAGAGCGAGAGGCGGCGCCAGGTGACAGAGCGAGAGGCGGCGCCAGGTGACAGAGCGAGAGGCGGCGCCAGGTGACAGAGCGAGAGGCGGCGCCAGGTGACAGAGCGAGAGAGGGCGCCAGGTGACAGAGCGAGAGAGAGCGCGAGGTGACAGAGCGAGAGAGAGCGCGAGGTGACAGAGCGAGAGAGAGCGCCAGGTGACAGAGCGAGAGAGAGCGCGAGGTGACAGAGCGAGAGAGAGCGCGAGGTGACAGAGCGAGAGAGAGCGCCAGGTGACAGAGCGAGAGAGAGCGCGAAGTGACAGAGCGAGAGAGAGCGCGAGGTGACAGAGCGAGAGAGAGCGCCACGTGACAGAGCGAGAGAGAGCGCCACGTGACAGAGCGAGAGAGAGCGCCAGGTGACAGAGCGAGAGAGAGCGCGAGGTGACAGAGCGAGAGAGAGCGCGAGGTGACAGAGCGAGAGAGAGCGCCAGGTGACAGAGCGAGAGAGAGCGCGAGGTGACAGAGCGAGAGAGAGCGCGAGGTGACAGAGCGAGAGAGAGCGCGAGGTGACAGAGCGAGAGAGAGCGCGAGGTGACAGAGCGAGAGAGAGCGCCACGTGACAGAGCGAGAGAGAGCGCCACGTGACAGAGCGAGAGAGAGCGCCACGTGACAGAGCGAGAGAGAGCGCCACGTGACAGAGCGAGAGAGAGCGCGAGGTGACAGAGCGAGAGAGAGCGCGAGGTGACAGAGCGAGAGAGAGCGCGAGGTGACAGAGCGAGAGAGAGCGCCAGGTGACAGAGCGAGAGAGAGCGCCAGGTGACAGAGCGAGAGAGAGCGCCAGGTGACAGAGCGAGAGAGAGCGCGAGGTGACAGAGCGAGAGAGAGCGCCAGGTGACAGAGCGAGAGAGAGCGCCAGGTGACAGAGCGAGAGAGAGCGCGAGGTGACAGAGCGAGAGAGAGCGCGAGGTGACAGAGCGAGAGAGAGCGCGAGGTGACAGAGCGAGAGAGAGCGCCAGGTGACAGAGCGAGAGAGAGCGCGAGGTGACAGAGCGAGAGAGAGCGCGAGGTGACAGAGCGAGAGGCGGCGCGAGGTGACAGAGCGAGAGGCGGCGCGAGGTGACAGAGCGAGAGAGGGCGCGAGGTGACAGAGCGAGAGTGGGCGCGAGGTGAGAGAGCGAGGGGGAGCGCCAGATGACAGAGCGAGAGAGAGCGCCAGATGACAGAGCGAGAGACAGCGCGAGATGACAGAGCGAGAGACAGCGCGAGATGACAGAGCGAGAGACAGCGCGAGATGACAGAGCGAGAGACAGCGCGAGGTGACAGAGCGAGAGAGAACGCCAGGTGACAGAGCGAGAGAGAGCTCCAGGTGACAGAGCGAGAGAGAGCGCCAGAGGACAGAGCGAGAGAGAACGCCAGAGGACAGAGCGAGAGGGAGCGCGAGATGACAGAGCGAGAGAGGGCGCCAGGTGACAGAGCGAGAGAGGGCGCCAGGTGACAGAGCGAGAGAGAGCGCGAGGTGACAGAGCGAGAGAGAGCGCGAGGTGACAGAGCGAGAGAGAGCGCGAGGTGACAGAGCGAGAGAGAGCGCGAGGTGACAGAGCGAGAGAGAGCGCCAGGTGACAGAGCGAGAGAGAGCGCCAGGTGACAGAGCGAGAGAGAGCGCGAGGTGACAGAGCGAGAGAGAGCGCGAGGTGACAGAGCGAGAGAGAGCGCCAGGTGACAGAGCGAGAGAGAGCGCCAGGTGACAGAGCGAGAGAGAGCGCGAGGTGACAGAGCGAGAGAGAGCGCGAGGTGACAGAGCGAGAGAGAGCGCCACGTGACAGAGCGAGAGAGAGCGCCACGTGACAGAGCGAGAGAGAGCGCCAGGTGACAGAGCGAGAGAGAGCGCGAGGTGACAGAGCGAGAGAGAGCGCGAGGTGACAGAGCGAGAGAGAGCGCCAGGTGACAGAGCGAGAGAGAGCGCGAGGTGACAGAGCGAGAGAGAGCGCGAGGTGACAGAGCGAGAGAGAGAGCCACGTGACAGAGCGAGAGAGAGCGCCACGTGACAGAGCGAGAGAGAGCGCCACGTGACAGAGCGAGAGAGAGCGCCACGTGACAGAGCGAGAGAGAGCGCCACGTGACAGAGCGAGAGAGAGCGCCACGTGACAGAGCGAGAGAGAGCGCGAGGTGACAGAGCGAGAGAGAGCGCGAGGTGACAGAGCGAGAGAGAGCGCGAGGTGACAGAGCGAGAGAGAGCGCCAGGTGACAGAGCGAGAGAGAGCGCGAGGTGACAGAGCGAGAGAGAGCGCGAGGTGACAGAGCGAGAGAGAGCGCGAGGTGACAGAGCGAGAGAGAGCGCCAGGTGACAGAGCGAGAGAGAGCGCGAGGTGACAGAGCGAGAGAGAGCGCGAGGTGACAGAGCGAGAGAGAGCGCGAGGTGACAGAGCGAGAGAGAGCGCCAGGTGACAGAGCGAGAGAGAGCGCGAGGTGACAGAGCGAGAGAGAGCGCGAGGTGACAGAGCGAGAGGCGGCGCGAGGTGACAGAGCGAGAGGCGGCGCGAGGTGACAGAGCGAGAGAGGGCGCGAGGTGACAGAGCGAGAGAGGGCGCGAGGTGAGAGAGCGAGGGGGAGCGCCAGATGACAGAGCGAGAGAGAGCGCCAGATGACAGAGCGAGAGACAGCGCGAGATGACAGAGCGAGAGACAGCGCGAGATGACAGAGCGAGAGACAGCGCGAGGTGACAGAGCGAGAGAGAACGCCAGGTGACAGAGCGAGAGAGAGCTCCAGGTGACAGAGCGAGAGAGAGCGCCAGAGGACAGAGCGAGAGAGAACGCCAGAGGACAGAGCGAGAGGGAGCGCGAGATGACAGAGCGAGAGGGAGCGCCAGATGACAGAGCGAGAGGGAGCGCCAGATGACAGAGCGAGAGAGAGCGCCAGATGACAGAGCGAGAGAGAGCGCCAGATGACAGAGCGAGAGAGAGCGCGAGATGACAGAGCGAGAGAGAGCGCGAGATGACAGAGCGAGAGAGAGCGCGAGATGACAGAGCGAGACAGAGCGCGAGATGACAGAGCGAGACAGAGCGCGAGATGACAGAGCGAGAGAGAGCGCGAGATGACAGAGCGAGAGAGAGCGCGAGATGACAGCGCGAGAGAGAGCGCCAGATGACAGAGCGAGAGAGAGCGCCAGATGACAGAGCGAGAGAGAGCGCCAGATGACAGAGCGAGAGAGAGCGCCAGATGACAGAGCGAGAGAGAGCGCCAGATGACAGAGCGAGAGAGAGCGCCAGATGACAGAGCGAGAGAGAGCGCCAGATGACAGAGCGAGAGAGAGCGCCAGATGACAGAGCGAGAGAGAGCGCGAGATGAGAGCGCGAGATGACAGAGCGAGAGAGAGCGCGAGCTGACAGAGCGAGAGACAGCGCGAGATGACAGAGCGAGAGAGAGCGCGAGATGACTGAGGGAGAGAGAGCGCGAGATGACAGAGCGAGAGAGAGCGCCAGATGACAGAGCGAGAGAGAGCGCGAGATGACAGAGCGAGTGAGAGCGCCAGATGACAGAGCGAGAGAGAGCGCCAGATGACAGAGCGAGAGAGAGCGCGAGATGACAGAGCGAGAGAGAGCGCCAGATGACAGAGCGAGAGAGAGCGCCAGATGACAGAGCGAGAGAGAGCGCGAGATGACAGAGCGAGAGAGAGCGCGAGATGACAGAGCGAGAGAGTGCGCGAGATGGCAGAGCGAGAGAGTGCGCGAGATGACAGGGAGAGAGCGTGAGATGACAGAAAGAGCGCGAGATGACAGAGAGAGCGAGAGAGAGCATGCGAGAGAGAGAGAGATCGAGAGAAAGCGCGAGATGACAGAGCGAGATGACAGAGCGAGATGACAGAGCGAGATGACAGAGCGAGAGAGAGCGCGAGATGACAGAGCGAGAGAGAGCGCGAGATGACAGAGCGAGAGAGAGCGCGAGATGACAAAGCGAGAGAGAGCGCGAGATGACAGAGCGAGAGAGAGCGCGAGATCACAGAGCGAGAGAGAGCGCGAGATGACAGAGCGAGAGAGAGCGCGAGATGACAGAGCGAGAGAGAGCGCGTGATGACAGAGCGAGAGAGAGCGCGTGATGACACAGCGAGAGAGACAGCGTGATGACAGAGCGAGAGAGAGCGCGAGATGACAGAGCGAGAGAGAGCGCGAGATGACAGAGCGAGAGGGAGCGCGAGGTGACAGAGAGAGAGAGCGCGAGGTGACAGAGAGAGGGAGAGAGCACGAGATGGCAGAGAGAGAGAGCGCGAGATGACAGAGCGAGAGAGAGCGCGAGATGACAGAGCGAGAGACAGCGCGAGATGACAGAGCGAGAGACAGCGCGAGATGACAGAGCGAGAGACGACAGCGCGAGAGAGAGCGCGAGACGAGAGCGAGAGAGAGCGCGAGACGACAGAGCGAGAGAGAGCGCGAGACGACAGAGCGAGAGAGAGCGCGAGACGACAGAGCGAGAGAGAGCGCGAGACGACAGAGCGAGAGAGAGCGCGAGACGACAGAGCGAGAGAGAGCGCGAGATGACAGAGCGAGAGAGAGCGCGAGATGACAGAGCGAGAGAGAGCGCGAGATCACAGAGCGAGAGAGAGCGCGAGATGACAGAGCGAGAGAGAGCGCGAGATGACAGAGCGAGAGAGAGCGCGTGATGACAGAGCGAGAGAGAGCGCGTGATGACACAGCGAGAGAGACAGCGTGATGACAGAGCGAGAGAGAGCGCGAGATGACAGAGCGAGAGAGAGCGCGAGATGACAGAGCGAGAGGGAGCGCGAGGTGACAGAGAGAGAGAGCGCGAGGTGACAGAGAGAGGGAGAGAGCACGAGATGGCAGAGAGAGAGAGCGCGAGATGACAGAGCGAGAGAGAGCGCGAGATGACAGAGCGAGAGACAGCGCGAGATGACAGAGCGAGAGACAGCGCGAGATGACAGAGCGAGAGACAGCGCGAGATGACAGAGCGAGAGACGACAGCGCGAGAGAGAGCGCGAGACGAGAGCGAGACAGAGCGCGAGACGACAGAGCGAGAGAGAGCGCGAGACGACAGAGCGAGAGAGAGCGCGAGACGACAGAGCGAGAGAGAGCGCGAGACGACAGAGCGAGAGAAAGCGCGAGACGACAGAGCGAGAGAGAGCGCGAGACGACAGAGCGAGAGAGAGCGCCAGATGACAGAGCGAGAGAGAGAGAGCGAGAGAGAGCGCGAGATGGCAGAGCGCGAGATGGCAGAGCGCGAGATGGCAGAGCGCGAGATGGCAGAGCGCGAGATGGCAGAGCGCGAGATGGCAGAGCGCGAGATGGCAGAGCGAGAGATGGCAGAGCGAGAGATGGCAGAGCGAGAGAGCGCGAGATGACAGAGCGAGAGACAGCGCGAGATGACAGAGCGAGAGAGAGCGCGAGATGACAGAGCGAGAGAGAGCGCGAGATGACAGAGCGACAGACAGCGCGAGATGACAGAGCGAGAGACAGCGCGAGATGACAGAGCGAGACAGAGCGCGAGATGACAGAGCGAGACAGAGCGCGAGATGACAGAGCGAGACAGAGCGCGAGATGACAGAGCGAGACAGAGCGCGAGATGACAGAGCGAGAGACAGCGCGAGATGACAGAGCGAGAGACAGCGCGAGATGACACAGCGAGAGACGACAGAGGGAGAGAGAGCGCGAGACGACAGAGCGAGAGAGAGCGCTAGACGACAGAGCGAGAGAGAGCGCGAGACGACAGAGCGAGAGAGAGCGCGAGACGACAGAGCGAGAGAGAGCGCAAGACGACAGAGCGAGAGAGAGCGCGAGACGACAGAGCGAGAGAGAGCGCGAGACGACAGAGCGAGAGAGAGCGCGAGACAGAGCGAGAGAGAGCGCCAGGTGACAGAGCGAGAGAGAGCGCGAGGTGACAGAGCGAGAGAGAGCGCGAGGTGACAGAGCGAGAGAGAGCGCGAGGTGACAGAGCGAGAGAGAGCGCGAGGTGACAGAGCGAGAGAGAGCGCGAGGTGACAGAGCGAGAGAGAGCGCGAGGTGACAGAGCGAGAGAGAGCGCGAGGTGACAGAGCGAGAGAGAGCGCGAGGTGACAGAGCGAGAGAGAGCGCGAGGTGACAGAGCGAGAGAGAGCGCGAGGTGACAGAGCGAGAGAGAGCGCGAGGTGAGAGAGCGAGAGGCGGCGCGAGGTGAGAGAGCGAGAGAGGGCGCGAGGTGACAGAGCGAGAGAGGGCGCGAGGTGACAGAGCGAGAGAGGGCGCGAGGTGACAGAGCGAGAGAGGGCGCGAGGTGACAGAGCGAGAGAGGGCGCGAGGTGACAGAGCGAGAGAGGGCGCGAGGTGAGAGAGCGAGGGGGAGCGCCAGATGACAGAGCGAGAGAGAGCGCCAGATGACAGAGCGAGAGAGAGCGCGAGATGACAGAGCGAGAGACAGCGCGAGATGACAGAGCGAGAGACAGCGCGAGATGACAGAGCGAGAGACAGCGCGAGATGACAGAGCGAGAGACAGCGCGAGATGACAGAGCGAGAGACAGCGCGAGATGACAGAGCGAGAGAGAACGCCAGGTGACAGAGCGAGAGATAGCTCCAGGTGACAGAGCGAGAGAGAGCGCCAGAGGACAGAGCGAGAGAGAACGCCAGAGGACAGAGCGAGAGGGAGCGCGAGATGACAGAGCGAGAGGGAGCGCCAGATGACAGAGCGAGAGGGAGCGCCAGATGACAGAGCGAGAGAGAGCGCCAGATGACAGAGCGAGAGGGAGCGCGAGATGACAGAGCGAGAGGGAGCGCCAGATGACAGAGCGAGAGGGAGCGCCAGATGACAGAGCGAGAGAGAGCGCCAGATGACAGAGCGAGAGAGAGCGCGAGATGACAGAGCGAGAGAGAGCGCGAGATGACAGAGCGAGAGAGAGCGCGAGATGACAGAGCGAGAGAGAGCGCGAGATGACAGAGCGAGAGAGAGCGCGAGATGACAGAGCGAGAGAGAGCGCGAGATGACAGAGCGAGAGAGAGCGCGAGATGACAGAGCGAGACAGAGCGCGAGATGACAGAGCGAGAGAGAGCGCGAGATGACAGAGCGAGAGAGAGCGCGAGATGACAGAGCGAGAGAGAGCGCGAGATGACAGAGCGAGAGAGAGCGCGAGATGACAGAGCGCGAGATGACAGAGCGAGAGAGAGCGCGAGACGACAGAGCGAGAGAGAGCGCGAGACGACAGAGCGAGAGAGAGCGCGAGACGACAGAGCGAGAGAAAGCGCGAGACGACAGAGCGAGAGAGAGCGCGAGACGACAGAGCGAGAGAGAGCGCGAGATGACAGAGCGAGAGAGAGCGCCAGATGACAGAGCGAGAGAGAGCATGCAAGAGAGAGAGAGAGCGAGAGAGAGCGCGAGATGGTAGAGCGCGAGATGGCAGAGCGCGAGATGGCAGAGCGCGAGATGGCAGAGCGCGAGATGGCAGAGCGAGAGATGGCAGAGCGAGAGATGGCAGAGCGAGATATGGCAGAGCGAGAGATGGCAGAGCGAGAGATGGCAGAGCGAGAGAGCGCGAGATGGCAGAGCGAGAGACAGCGCGAGATGACAGAGCGAGAGAGAGCGCGAGATGACAGAGCGAGAGAGAGCGCGAGATGACAGAGCGAGAGACAGCGCGAGATGACAGAGCGAGAGACAGCGCGAGATGACAGAGCGAGAGACAGCGCGAGATGACAGAGCGAGACAGAGCGCGAGATGACAGAGCGAGACAGAGCGCGAGATGACAGAGCGAGACAGAGCGCGAGATGACAGAGCGAGACAGAGCGCGAGATGACAGAGCGAGAGACAGCGCGAGATGACAGAGCGAGAGACAGCGCGAGATGACACAGCGAGAGACGACAGAGGGAGAGAGAGCGCGAGACGACAGAGCGAGAGAGAGCGCTAGACGACAGAGCGAGAGAGAGCGCGAGACGACAGAGCGAGAGAGAGCGCGAGACAGAGCGAGAGAGAGCGCCAGATGACAGAGCGAGAGAGAGCGCGAGGTGACAGAGCGAGAGAGAGCGCGAGGAGACAGAGCGAGAGAGGGCGCGTGATGACAGAGGGAGAGAGCGTGAGATGACAGAGCGTGAGAGAGCGCGAGATGACAGAGCGAGAGGGAGCGCGAGATGACAGAGCGAGAGAGAGCGCGAGATGACAGAGCGAGAGAGAGCGCGAGATGACAGAGCGAGAGACAGCGCGAGATGACAGAGCGAGAGACAGCGCGAGATGACAGAGCGAGAGAGAGCGCGAGATGACAGAGCGAGAGAGAGCGCGAGATGACAGAGCGAGAGAGAGCGCGAGATGACAGAGCGAGAGAGAGCGCGAGATGACAGAGAGAGGGAGCGCGAGACGACAGAGCGAGAGAGAGCGCGAGACGACAGAGCGAGAGAGAGCGCGAGACGACAGAGCGAGAGAGAGCGCGAGACGACAGAGCAAGAGAGAGCGCGAGGTGACGGAGAGAGAGAGCGCGAGGTGACGGAGAGAGAGAGCGCGAGGTGACGGAGGGAGAGAGCGCGAGATGACAGAGCGAGAGACGGCGCGAGATGACAGGGCGAGAGACGGCGCGAGATGACAGAGCGAGAGACGGCGCGAGATGACAGAGCGAGAGAGACAGCGTGATGACAGAGCGAGAGAGAGCGCGAGATGACAGAGCGAGAGAGAGCGCGAGATGACAGAGCGAGAGAGAGCGCGAGATGACAGAGCGAGAGAGAGCGCGAGATGACAGAGCGAGAGAGAGCGCGAGATGACAGAGCGAGACAGAGCGCGAGATGACAGAGCGAGAGAGAGCGCGAGATGACAGAGCGAGAGAGAGCGCGAGATGACAGCGCGAGAGAGAGCGCGAGATGACAGCGCGAGAGAGAGCGCCAGATGACAGAGCGAGAGAGAGCGCCAGATGACAGAGCGAGAGAGAGCGCCAGATGACAGAGCGAGAGAGAGCGCCAGATGACAGAGCGAGAGAGAGCGCCAGATGACAGAGCGAGAGAGAGCGCCAGATGACAGAGCGAGAGAGAGCGCCAGATGACAGAGCGAGAGAGAGCGCCAGATGACAGAGCGAGAGAGAGCGCCAGATGAGAGCGCGAGATGACAGAGCGAGATGACAGAGCGAGAGAGAGCGCGAGCTGACAGAGCGAGAGACAGCGCGAGATGACAGAGCGAGAGAGAGCGCGAGATGACTGAGGGAGAGAGAGCGCGAGATGACAGAGCGAGAGAGAGCGCCAGATGACAGAGCGAGAGAGAGCGCGAGATGACAGAGCGAGTGAGAGCGCCAGATGACAGAGCGAGAGAGAGCGCCAGATGACAGAGCGAGAGAGAGCGCGAGATGACAGAGCGAGAGAGAGCGCCAGATGACAGAGCGAGAGAGAGCGCGAGATGACAGAGCGAGAGAGAGCGCGAGATGACAGAGCGAGAGAGTGCGCGAGATGGCAGAGCGAGAGAGTGCGCGAGATGACAGGGAGAGAGCGTGAGATGACAGAAAGAGCGCGAGATGACAGAGAGAGCGAGAGAGAGCATGCGAGAGAGAGAGAGATCGAGAGAAAGCGCGAGATGACAGAGCGAGATGACAGAGCGAGATGACAGAGCGAGAGAGAGCGCGAGATGACAGAGCGAGAGAGAGCGCGAGATGACAGAGCGAGAGAGAGCGCGAGATGACAGAGCGAGAGAGAGCGCGAGATGACAGAGCGAGAGAGAGCGCGAGATGACAGAGCGAGAGAGAGCGCGAGATGACAGAGCGAGAGAGAGCGCGAGATGACAAAGCGAGAGAGAGCGCGAGATGACAGAGCGAGAGAGAGCGCGAGATGACAGAGCGAGAGAGAGCGCGAGATCACAGAGCGAGAGAGAGCGCGAGATGACAGAGCGAGAGAGAGCGCGAGATGACAGAGCGAGAGAGAGCGCGTGATGACAGAGCGAGAGAGAGCGCGTGATGACACAGCGAGAGAGACAGCGTGATGACAGAGCGAGAGAGAGCGCGAGATGACAGAGCGAGAGAGAGCGCGAGATGACAGAGCGAGAGGGAGCGCGAGGTGACAGAGAGAGAGAGCGCGAGGTGACAGAGAGAGGGAGAGAGCACGAGATGGCAGAGAGAGAGAGCGCGAGATGACAGAGCGAGAGAGAGCGCGAGATGACAGAGCGAGAGACAGCGCGAGATGACAGAGCGAGAGACAGCGCGAGATGACAGAGCGAGAGACGACAGCGCGAGAGAGAGCGCGAGACGAGAGCGAGAGAGAGCGCGAGACGACAGAGCGAGAGAGAGCGCGAGACGACAGAGCGAGAGAGAGCGCGAGACGACAGAGCGAGAGAGAGCGCGAGACGACAGAGCGAGAGAAAGCGCGAGACGACAGAGCGAGAGAGAGCGCGAGATGACAGAGCGAGAGAGAGCGCCAGATGACAGAGCGAGAGAGAGAGAGCGAGAGAGAGCGCGAGATGGTAGAGCGCGAGATGGCAGAGCGCGAGATGGCAGAGCGCGAGATGGCAGAGCGCGAGATGGCAGAGCGCGAGATGGCAGAGCGAGAGATGGCAGAGCGAGAGATGGCAGAGCGAGAGATGGCAGAGCGAGAGATGGCAGAGCGAGAGATGGCAGAGCGAGAGAGCGCGAGATGACAGAGCGAGAGACAGCGCGAGATGACAGAGCGAGAGAGAGCGCGAGATGACAGAGCGAGAGAGAGCGCGAGATGACAGAGCGAGAGAGAGCGCGAGATGACAGAGTGAGACAGAGCGCGAGATGACAGAGCGAGACAGAGCGCGAGATGACAGAGCGAGAGACAGCGCGAGATGACAGAGCGAGAGACAGCGCGAGATGACACAGCGAGAGACGACAGAGGGAGAGAGAGCGCGAGACGACAGAGCGAGAGAGAGCGCTAGACGACAGAGCGAGAGAGAGCGCGAGACGACAGAGCGAGAGAGAGCGCGAGACGACAGAGCGAAAGAGAGCGCGAGACGACAGAGCGAGAGAGAGCGCGAGACGACAGAGCGAGAGAGAGCGCGAGACAGAGCGAGAGAGAGCGCCAGGTGACAGAGCGAGAGAGAGCGCGAGGTGACAGAGCGAGAGAGAGCGCGAGGTGACAGAGCGAGAGAGAGCGCGAGGTGACAGAGCGAGAGAGAGCGCGAGGTGACAGAGCGAGAGAGAGCGCGAGGTGACAGAGCGAGAGAGAGCGCGAGGTGACAGAGCGAGAGAGAGCGCGAGGTGACAGAGCGAGAGAGAGCGCGAGGTGACAGAGCGAGAGAGAGCGCGAGGTGAGAGAGCGAGAGGCGGCGCGAGGTGAGAGAGCGAGAGAGGGCGCGAGGTGACAGAGCGAGAGAGGGCGCGAGGTGACAGAGCGAGAGAGGGCGCGAGGTGACAGAGCGAGGGGGAGCGCCAGATGACAGAGCGAGAGAGAGCGCCAGATGACAGAGCGAGAGAGAGCGCGAGATGACAGAGCGAGAGACAGCGCGAGATGACAGAGCGAGAGACAGCGCGAGATGACAGAGCGAGAGACAGCGCGAGATGACAGAGCGAGAGACAGCGCGAGATGACAGAGCGAGAGAGAACGCCAGGTGACAGAGCGAGAGATAGCTCCAGGTGACAGAGCGAGAGAGAACGCCAGAGGACAGAGCGAGAGGGAGCGCGAGATGACAGAGCGAGAGGGAGCGCCAGATGACAGAGCGAGAGGGAGCGCCAGATGACAGAGCGAGAGGGAGCGCCAGATGACAGAGCGAGAGGGAGCGCGAGATGACAGAGCGAGAGGGAGCGCGAGATGACAGAGCGAGAGGGAGCGCCAGATGACAGAGCGAGAGGGAGCGCCAGATGACAGAGCGAGAGGGAGCGCCAGATGACAGAGCGAGAGAGAGCGCCAGATGACAGAGCGAGAGAGAGCGCGAGATGACAGAGCGAGAGAGAGCGCGAGATGACAGAGCGAGAGAGAGCGCGAGATGACAGAGCGAGAGAGAGCGCGAGATGACAGAGCGAGAGAGAGCGCGAGATGACAGAGCGAGAGAGAGCGCGAGATGACAGAGCGAGAGAGAGCGCGAGATGACAGAGCGAGACAGAGCGCGAGATGACAGAGCGAGAGAGAGCGCGAGATGACAGAGCGAGAGAGAGCGCGAGATGACAGAGCGAGAGAGAGCGCGAGATGACAGAGCGCGAGATGACAGAGCGAGAGAGAGCGCGAGACGACAGAGCGAGACAGAGCGCGAGACGACAGAGCGAGAGAGAGCGCGAGACGACAGAGCGAGAGAAAGCGCGAGACGACAGAGCGAGAGAAAGCGCGAGACGACAGAGCGAGAGAGAGCGCGAGACGACAGAGCGAGAGAGAGCGCGAGATGACAGAGCGAGAGAGAGCGCCAGATGACAGAGCGAGAGAGAGCATGCAAGAGAGAGAGAGAGCGAGAGAGAG
The DNA here is from genome assembly GCF_030684315.1 of Stegostoma tigrinum. Classification (NCBI taxonomy): domain Eukaryota; kingdom Metazoa; phylum Chordata; class Chondrichthyes; order Orectolobiformes; family Stegostomatidae; genus Stegostoma; species Stegostoma tigrinum. The sequence continues at coordinate 12,644 of NW_026728583.1, read as the reverse complement.
CGCGAGATGGTAGAGCGCGAGATGGCAGAGCGCGAGATGGCAGAGCGCGAGATGGCAGAGCGCGAGATGGCAGAGCGAGAGATGGCAGAGCGAGATATGGCAGAGCGAGAGATGGCAGAGCGAGAGATGGCAGAGCGAGAGATGGCAGAGCGAGAGATGGCAGAGCGAGAGATGGCAGAGCGAGAGAGCGCGAGATGGCAGAGCGAGAGACAGCGCGAGATGACAGAGCGAGAGAGAGCGCGAGATGACAGAGCGAGAGAGAGCGCGAGATGACAGAGCGAGAGACAGCGCGAGATGACAGAGCGAGAGACAGCGCGAGATGACAGAGCGAGAGACAGCGCGAGATGACAGAGCGAGACAGAGCGCGAGATGACAGAGCGAGACAGAGCGCGAGATGACAGAGCGAGACAGAGCGCGAGATGACAGAGCGAGACAGAGCGCGAGATGACAGAGCGAGACAGAGCGCGAGATGACAGAGCGAGAGACAGCGCGAGATGACAGAGCGAGAGACAGCGCGAGATGACACAGCGAGAGACGACAGAGGGAGAGAGAGCGCGAGACGACAGAGCGAGAGAGAGCGCTAGACGACAGAGCGAGAGAGAGCGCGAGACGACAGAGCGAGAGAGAGCGCGAGACAGAGCGAGAGAGAGCGCCAGATGACAGAGCGAGAGAGAGCGCGAGGTGACAGAGCGAGAGAGAGCGCGAGGAGACAGAGCGAGAGAGGGCGCGTGATGACAGAGGGAGAGAGCGTGAGATGACAGAGCGTGAGAGAGCGCGAGATGACAGAGCGAGAGGGAGCGCGAGATGACAGAGCGAGAGAGAGCGCGAGATGACAGAGCGAGAGAGAGAGCGAGATGACAGAGCGAGAGAGAGCGCGAGATGACAGAGCGAGAGACGGCGCGAGATGACAGAGCGAGAGAGAGAGCGAGATGACAGAGCGAGAGACAGCGCGAGATGACAGAGCGAGAGACAGCGCGAGATGACAGAGCGAGAGAGAGCGCGACATGACAGCGAGAGAGAGCGCGAGATGACAGAGCGAGAGAGAGCGCGAGATGAGAGAGCGAGAGGCAGCGCGAGATGACAGAGCGAGAGGCAGCGCGAGATGACAGAGCGAGAGACAGCGCGAGATGACAGAGCGAGAGACAGCGCGAGATGACAGAGCGAGAGACAGCGCGAGATGACAGAGCGAGAGACAGCGCGAGATGACAGAGCGAGAGACAGCGCGAGATGACAGAGCGAGAGACAGCGCGAGATGACAGAGCGAGAGAGAGCGCGAGATGACAGAGCGAGAGAGAGCACGAGATGACAGAGGGAGAGAACGCGAGATGACAGAGGGAGAGAACGCGAGATGACAGAGAGAGAGAGCGCGAGATGACAGAGAGAGAGAGCGCGCGAGATGACAGAGAGAGAGAGACAGCGCGAGATGACAGAGAGAGGGAGAGAGCGCGAGATGACAGAGAGAGGGAGAGAGCACAAGATGGCAGAGAGAGCGCGAGATGACAGAGCGAGAGAGAGCGCGAGATGACAGAGAGAGAGAGCGCGAGATGACAGAGCGAGAGAGAGCGCGAGATGACAGAGAGAGGGAGGGCGAGATGACAGAGAGAGGGAGGGCGAGATGACAGAGAGAGGGAGCGCGCGAGATGACAGAGCGAGAGAGAGCGCGAGATGACAGAGCGAGAGAGAGCGCGAGATGACAGAGCGAGAGAGAGCGCGAGATGACAGAGCGAGAGAGAGCGCGAGATGACAGAGCGAGAGAGAGCGCGAGATGACAGAGCGAGAGAGAGCGCCAGATGACAGAGCGAGAGAGAGCGCGAGATGACAGAGAGAGGGAGCGCGAGGTGACGGAGAGAGAAAGCGCGAGATGACAGAGGGAGAGAGCGCGAGATGACAGAGCGAGAGACAGCGCGAGATGACAGAGCGAGAGACAGCGCGAGATGACAGAGCGAGAGAGAGAGCGCGAGGTGACAGAGAGAGAAAGCGCGAGATGACAGAGGGAGAGAGCGCGAGATGACAGAGCGAGAGAGAGCGCCAGATTGCAGAACGAGAGACAGCGCGAGATGACAGAGCGAGAGACAGCGCGAGATGACAGAGCGAGAGAGAGCGCCAGATGACAGAGCCAGAGAGAGCGCCAGATGACAGAGCGAGAGAGAGCGCCAGGTGACAGAGCGAGAGAGAGCGCGAGGTGACAGAGCGAGAGGGAGAGCGCGAGGTGACAGAGAGAGAAAGAGCGCGAGGTGACAGAGCGAGAGAGAGCGCGAGATGACAGAGCTAGAGAGAGCGCGAGATGACAGAGCGAGAGACAGCGCGAGATGAAAGAGCGAGAGACAGCGCGAGATGACAGAGCGAGAGACAGCGCGAGATGACAGAGCGAGAGACAGCGCGAGATGACAGAGCGAGAGACAGCGCGAGATGACAGAGCGAGAGACACCGCGAGATGACAGAGCGAGAGACAGCGCGAGATGACAGAGCGAGATGACAGAGCGAGAGAGAGCGCCAGATGACAGAGCGAGAGAGAGCGCCAGATGACAGAGCGAGAGAGAGCGCCAGATGACAGAGGGAGAGAGAGCGCGAGATGACAGAGAGAGAGAGACAGCGCGAGATGACAGAGAGAGGGAGAGAGCGCGAGATGACAGAGCGAGAGAGAGCGCGAGATGACAGAGCGAGAGAGAGCGCGAGATGACAGAGCGAGAGAGAGCGCGAGATGACAGAGCGAGAGAGAGCGCGAGATGACAGAGCGAGAGAGAGCGCGAGATGACAGAGCGAGAGAGAGCGCGAGATGACAGAGCGAGAGAGAGCGCGAGATGACAGAGCGAGAGAGAGCGCCAGATGACAGAGCGAGAGACAGCGCGAGATGACAGAGCGAGAGAGAGCGCGAGATGACAGAGCGAGAGAGAGCGCGAGATGAGAGAGCGAGAGGCAGCGCGAGATGAGAGAGCGAGAGGCAGCGCGAGATGACAGAGCGAGAGGCAGCGCGAGATGACAGAGCGAGAGGCAGCGCGAGATGACAGAGCGAGAGACAGCGCGAGATGACAGAGCGAGAGACAGCGCGAGATGACAGAGCGAGAGACAGCGCGAGATGACAGAGCGAGAGACAGCGCGAGATGACAGAGCGAGAGACAGCGCGAGATGACAGAGCGAGAGACAGCGCGAGATGACAGAGCGAGAGAGAGCGCGAGATGACAGAGCGAGAGAGAGCGCGAGATGACAGAGGGAGAGAACGCGAGATGACAGAGGGAGAGAACGCGAGATGACAGAGAGAGAGAGCGCGAGATGACAGAGAGAGAGAGCGCGCGAGATGACAGAGAGAGAGAGACAGCGCGAGATGACAGAGAGAGGGAGAGAGCGCGAGATGACAGAGAGAGGGAGAGAGCACAAGATGGCAGAGAGAGCGCGAGATGACAGAGCGAGAGAGAGCGCGAGATGACAGAGAGAGAGAGCGCGAGATGACAGAGCGAGAGAGAGCGCGAGATGACAGAGAGAGGGAGGGCGAGATGACAGAGAGAGGGAGGGCGAGATGACAGAGAGAGGGAGCGCGCGAGATGACAGAGCGAGAGAGAGCGCGAGATGACAGAGCGAGAGAGAGCGCGAGATGACAGAGCGAGAGAGAGCGCGAGATGACAGAGCGAGAGAGAGCGCGAGATGACAGAGCGAGAGAGAGCGCGAGATGACAGAGCGAGAGAGAGCGCGAGATGACAGAGCGAGAGAGAGCGCGAGATGACAGAGCGAGAGAGAGCGCGAGATGACAGAGCGAGAGAGAGCGCGAGATGACAGCGAGAGAGAGAGCACGAGGTGACAGAGAGACAGAGCGCGAGATGACAGAGAGAGGGAAAGCGTGAGATGACAGAGAGAGAGCGCGCGAGATGACAGAGAGAGAGAGCGCGCGAGATGACAGAGAGAGAGAGCGCGCGAGATGACAGAGAGAGAGAGACAGCGCGAGATGACAGAGGGAGGGAGAGAGCGCGAGATGACAGAGAGAGGGAGAGAGCACGAGATGGCAGAGAGAGCGCGAGATGACAGAGCGAGAGAGAGCGCGAGATGACAGAGAGAGAGAGCGCGAGATGACAGAGAGAGAGAGCGCGAGATGACAGAGAGAGAGAGCGCGAGATGACAGAGCGAGAGAGAGCGCGAGATGACAGAGAGAGGGAGGGCGAGATGACAGAGAGAGGGAGCGCGAGATGACAGAGAGAGGGAGCGCGCGAGATGACAGAGCGAGAGAGAGCGCGAGATGACAGAGCGAGAGAGAGCGCGAGATGACAGAGCGAGAGAGAGCGCGAGATGACAGAGCGAGAGAGAGCGCGAGATGACAGAGCGAGAGAGAGCGCGAGATGACAGAGCGAGAGAGAGCGCGAGATGACAGAGCGAGAGAGAGCGCGAGATGACAGAGCGAGAGAGAGCGCGAGATGACAGAGCGAGAGAGAGCGCGAGATGACAGAGCGAGAGAGAGCGCGAGATGACAGAGCGAGAGAGAGCGCGAGATGACAGAGCGAGAGAGAGCGCGAGATGACAGCGAGAGAGAGAGCGCGAGGTGACAGAGAGACAGAGCGCGAGATGACAGAGAGAGGGAAAGCGTGAGATGACAGAGAGAGAGAGCGCGAGATGACAGAGAGAGGGAGCGCGAGATTGACAGAGCGAGAGACAGCGCGAGATGACAGAGCGAGAGAGAGCGCGAGATGACAGAGCGAGAGGCAGCGCGAGATGACAGAGCGAGAGACAGCGCGAGATGACAGAGCGAGAGACAGCGCGAGATGACAGAGCGAGAGACAGCGCGAGATGACAGAGCGAGAGACAGCGCGAGATGACAGAGCGAGAGACAGCGCGAGATGACAGAGCGAGAGACAGCGCGAGATGACAGAGCGAGAGACAGCGCGAGATGACAGAGCGAGATACAGCGCGAGATGACAGAGCGAGATACAGCGCGAGATGACAGAGCGAGATACAGCGCGAGATGACAGAGCGAGATACAGCGCGAGATGACAGAGCGAGAGACAGCGCGAGATGACAGAGCGAGAGAGAGCGCGAGATGACAGAGCGAGAGAGAGCGCGAGATGACAGAGCGAGAGAGAGCGCGAGATGACAGAGCGAGAGAGAGCGCGAGATGACAGAGCGAGAGAGAGCGCGAGATGACAGAGCGAGAGAGAGCGCGAGATGACAGAGCGAGAGAGAGCGCGCGAGATGACAGAGCGAGAGAGAGCGCGAGATGACAGAGCGAGAGAGAGCGCGAGCTGACAGAGCGAGAGAGAGCGCGAGATGACAGAGCGAGAGACAGCGCGAGATGACAGAGCGAGAGACAGCGCGAGATGACAGAGCGAGAGACAGCGCGAGATGACAGAGCGAGAGACAGCGCGAGATGACGGAGAGAGGGAGCGCGAGGTGACGGAGAGAGAAAGCGCGAGATGACAGAGCGAGAGAGAGCGCGAGATGACAGAGCGAGAGAGAGCGCGAGATGACAGAGCGAGAGACAGCGCGAGATGACAGAGCGAGAGACAGCGCGAGATGACAGAGCGAGAGACGGCGCGAGATGACAGAGCGAGAGACGGCGCGAGATGACAGAGCGAGAGAGAGCGCGAGATGACAGAGCGAGAGAGGGCGCGAGATGACAGAGCGAGAGAGGGCGCGAGATGACAGAGCGAGAGAGGGCGCGAGATGACAGAGCGAGAGACGGCGCGAGATGACAGAGCGAGAGACGGCGCGAGATGACAGAGCGAGAGACGGCGCGAGATGACAGAGCGAGAGACGGCGCGAGATGACAGAGCGAGAGACGGCGCGAGATGACAGAGCGAGAGACGGCGCGAGATGACAGAGCGAGAGACGGCGCGAGATGACAGAGCGAGAGACGGCGCGAGATGACAGAGGGAGAGACGGCGCGAGATGACAGAGCGAGAGACGGCGCGAGATGACAGAGCGAGAGACGGCGCGAGATGACAGAGCGAGAGACGGCGCGAGATGACAGAGCGAGAGACGGCGCGAGATGACAGAGCGAGAGACGGCGCGAGATGACAGAGCGAGAGACGGCGCGAGATGACAGAGCGAGAGACGGCGCGAGATGACAGAGCGAGAGAGAGCGCGAGATGACAGAGAGAGGGAGCGCGAGGTGACAGAGCGAGAGAGCGCGAGATGACAGAGCGAGAGAGCGCGAGATGACAGAGCGAGAGAGAGCGCGAGATGACAGTGCGAGAGACGACAGAGCGAGAGAGAGCGCGAGACGACAGAGCGAGAGAGAGCGCGAGACGACAGAGCGAGAGAGAGCGCGAGACGACAGAGCGAGAGAGAGCGCGAGACGACAGAGCGAGAGAGAGCGCGAGACGACAGAGCCAGAGAGAGCGCGAGACGACAGAGCGAGAGAGAGCGCGAGACGACAGAGCGAGAGAGAGCGCGAGACGACAGAGCGAGAGAGAGCGCGAGACGACAGAGCGAGAGAGAGCGCGAGACGACAGAGCGAGAGAGAGCGCGAGATGACGGAGAGAGGGAGCGCGAGGTGACGGAGAGAGAGAGCGCGAGGTGACGGAGAGAGAAAGCGCGAGATGACAGAGGAAGAGAGCGCGAGATGACAGAGGAAGAGAGCGCGAGAGCGCGAGATGACAGAGCGAGAGAGCGCGAGATGACAGAGCGAGAGAGAGCGCGAGATGACAGAGCGAGAGAGAGCGCGAGATGACAGAGCGAGGGAGAGCGCGAGATGACAGAGCGAGAGAGAGCGCGAGATGACAGTGCGAGAGACGACAGAGCGAGAGAGAGCGCGAGACGACAGAGCGAGAGAGAGCGCGAGACAACAGAGCGAGAGAGAGCGCGAGACGACAGAGAGCGCGAGACGACAGAGCGAGAGACGACAGAGCGAGAGAGAGCGCGAGACGACAGAGCGAGAGACGACAGAGCGAGAGAGAGCGCGAGACGACAGAGCGAGAGAGAGCGCGAGACGACAGAGCGAGAGAGAGCGCGAGACGACAGAGCGAGAGAGAGCGCGAGACGACAGAGCGAGAGAGAGCGCGAGACGACAGAGCGAGAGAGAGCGCGAGACAGAGCGAGAGAGAGCGCCAGATGACAGAGCGAGAGAGCGCGCGTGATGACAGAGCGAGAGAGAGCGCGAGATGACAGAGCGAGAGAGAGCGCGAGATGACAGAGCGAGAGAGAGCGCGAGATGACAGAGAGAGGGAGCGCGAGGTGACGGAGAGAGAAAGCGCGAGATGACAGAGGGAGAGAGCGCGAGATGACAGAGCGAGAGACAGCGCGAGATGACAGAGCGAGAGACAGCGCGAGATGACAGAGCGAGAGACAGCGCGAGATGACAGGGCGAGAGCGCGAGATGACAGAGCGAGAGAGAGCGCCAGATGACAGAGCGAGAGAGAGCGCGAGATGACAGAGAGAGGGAGCGCGAGGTGACGGAGAGAGAAAGTGCGACATGACAGAGGGAGAGAGCGCGAGATGACAGAGCGAGAGACAGCGCGAGGTGACAGAGCGAGAGACAGCGCGAGGTGACAGAGCGAGAGACAGCGCGAGATGACAGAGCGAGAGACAGCGCGAGATGACAGAGCGAGAGACAGCGCGAGATGACAGAGCGAGAGAGAGAGCGCGAGGTGACAGAGAGAGAAAGCGTGAGATGACAGAGGGAGAGAGCGCGAGATGACAGAGCGAGAGAGAGCGCCAGATGACAGAGCGAGAGACAGCGCGAGATGACAGAGCGAGAGAGAGAGCGCGAGGTGACAGAGAGAGAAAGCGTGAGATGACAGAGGGAGAGAGCGCGAGATGACAGAGCGAGAGAGAGCGCCAGATGACAGAACGAGAGACAGCACGAGATGACAGAGCGAGAGACAGCGCGAGATGACAGAGCGAGAGACAGCGCGAGATCAGAGAGCGAGAGACAGCGCGAGATCACAGAGCGAGAGACAGCGCGAGATGACAGAGCGAGAGAGAGCGCGAGGTGACAGAGAGAGACAGCGCGAGATGACAGAGCGAGAGAGAGCGCGAGATGACAGAGCGAGAGAGAGCGCCAGATGACAGAGCGAGAGAGAGCGCCAGATGACAGAGCGAGAGAGAGCGCCAGATGACAGAGCGAGAGACAGCGCGAGATGACAGAGCGAGAGACAGCGCGAGATGACAGAGCGAGAGAGAGCGCCAGATGACAGAGCGAGAGAGAGCGCCAGGTGACAGAGCGAGAGAGAGCGCCAGGTGACAGAGCGAGAGAGAGCGCGAGGTGACAGAGCGAGAGGGAGAGCGCGTCGTGACAGAGAGAGAGGGAGAGCGCGAGGTGACAGAGCGAGAGAGAGCGCGAGGTGACAGAGCGAGAGAGAGCGCGAGATGACAGAGCGAGAGACAGCGCGAGATGACAGAGCGAGAGACAGCGCGAGATGACAGAGCGAGAGGCAGCGCGAGATGACAGAGCGAGAGGCAGCGCGAGATGACAGAGCGAGAGGCAGCGCGAGATGACAGAGCGAGAGGCAGCGCGAGATGACAGAGCGAGAGACAGCGCGAGATGACAGAGCGAGAGACAGCGCGAGATGACAGAGCGAGAGACAGCGCGAGATGACAGAGCGAGAGACAGCGCGAGATGACAGAGCGAGAGACAGCGCGAGATGACAGAGCGAGAGACAGCGCGAGATGACAGAGCGAGAGACAGCGCGAGAGACAACGCGAGATGACAGAGCGAGATGACAGAGCGAGATGACAGAGCGAGATGACAGAGCGAGAGACAGCGCGAGATGACAGAGCGAGAGAGAGCGCGAGATGACAGAGCGAGAGAGAGAGCGAGATGACAGAGCGAGAGACAGCGCGAGATGACAGAGCGAGAGACAGCGCGAGATGACAGAGGGAGAGAGAGCGCGAGATGACAGAGGGAGAGAGCGCGAGATGACAGAGGGAGAGAGCGCGAGATGACAGAGAGAGAGAGACAGCGCGAGATTACAGAGAGAGGGAGAGAGCGCGAGATGACAGAGAGAGCGCGAGATGGCAGAGAGAGCGCGAGATGGCAGAGAGAGCGCGAGATGACAGAGCGAGAGAGAGCGCGAGATGACAGAGCGAGAGAGAGCGCGAGATGACAGAGCGAGAGAGAGCGCGAGATGAGAGAGCGAGAGACAGCGCGAGATGAGAGAGCGAGAGACAGCGCGAGATGACAGAGCGAGAGACAGCGCGAGATGACAGAGCGAGAGGCAGCGCGAGATGACAGAGCGAGAGGCAGCGCGAGATGACAGAGCGAGAGGCAGCGCGAGATGACAGAGCGAGAGGCAGCGCGAGATGACAGAGCGAGAGACAGCGCGAGATGACAGAGCGAGAGAGAGCGCGAGATGACAGAGCGAGAGAGAGCGCGAGATGACAGAGCGAGAGAGAACGCGAGATGACAGAGCGAGAGAGAGCGCGAGATGACAGAGCGAGAGAGAGCGCGAGATGACAGAGCGAGAGAGAGCGCGAGATGACAGAGCGAGAGAGAGCGCGAGATGACAGAGCGAGAGAGAGCGCGAGATGACAGCGAGAGAGAGAGCGCGAGGTGACAGAGAGACAGAGCGCGAGATGGCAGAGAGAGGGAAAGCGTGAGATGACAGAGAGAGAGAGCGCGAGATGACAGAGAGAGGGAGCGCGAGATTGACAGAGCGAGAGACAGCGCGAGATGACAGAGCGAGAGACAGCGCGAGATGACAGAGCGAGAGACAGCGCGAGATGACAGAGCGAGATACAGCGCGAGATGACAGAGCGAGATACAGCGCGAGATGACAGAGCGAGATACAGCGCGAGATGACAGAGCGAGATACAGCGCGAGATGACAGAGCGAGAGACAGCGCGAGATGACAGAGCGAGAGACAGCGCGAGATGACAGAGCGAGAGAGAGCGCGAGATGACAGAGCGAGAGAGAGCGCGAGATGACAGAGCGAGAGAGAGCGCGAGATGACAGAGTGAGAGAGAGAGCGCGAGATGACAGAGCGAGAGAGAGAGCGCGAGCTGACAGAGCGAGAGAGAGCGCGAGATGACAGAGCGAGAGACAGCGCGAGATGACAGAGCGAGAGACAGCGCGAGATGACAGAGCGAGAGACGGCGCGAGATGACAGAGCGAGAGAGGGCGCGAGATGACAGAGCGAGAGAGGGCGCGAGATGACAGAGCGAGAGAGGGCGCGAGATGACAGAGCGAGAGACGGCGCGAGATGACAGAGCGAGAGACGGCGCGAGATGACAGAGCGAGAGACGGCGCGAGATGACAGAGCGAGAGACGGCGCGAGATGACAGAGCGAGAGACGGCGCGAGATGACAGAGCGAGAGACGGCGCGAGATGACAGAGCGAGAGACGGCGCGAGATGACAGAGCGAGAGACGGCGCGAGATGACAGAGCGAGAGACGGCGCGAGATGACAGAGCGAGAGACGGCGCGAGATGACAGAGCGAGAGACGGCGCGAGATGACAGAGCGAGAGACGGCGCGAGATGACAGAGCGAGAGACGGCGCGAGATGACAGAGCGAGAGACGGCGCGAGATGACAGAGCGAGAGACGGCGCGAGATGACAGAGCGAGAGACGGCGCGAGATGACAGAGCGAGAGACGGCGCGAGATGACAGAGCGAGAGACGGCGCGAGATGACAGAGCGAGAGACGGCGCGAGATGACAGAGCGAGAGACGGCGCGAGATGACAGAGCGAGAGACGGCGCGAGATGACAGAGCGAGAGAGAGCGCGAGATGACAGAGAGAGGGAGCGCGAGGTGACAGAGCGAGAGAGTGCGAGGTGACAGAGCGAGAGAGCGCGAGATGACAGAGCGAGAGAGAGCGCGAGATGACAGTGCGAGAGACGACAGAGCGAGAGAGAGCGCGAGACGACAGAGCGAGAGAGAGCGCGAGACGACAGAGCGAGAGAGAGCGCGAGACGACAGAGCGAGAGAGAGCGCGAGATGACAGAGCGAGAGAGAGCGCGAGACGACAGAGCGAGAGAGAGCGCGAGACGACAGAGCGAGAGAGAGCGCGAGACGACAGAGCGAGAGAGAGCGCGAGACGACAGAGCGAGAGAGAGCGCGAGACGACGGAGAGAGGGAGCGCGAGGTGACGGAGAGAGAGAGCGCGAGGTGACGGAGAGAGAAAGCGCGAGATGACAGAGGAAGAGAGCGCGAGATGACAGAGGAAGAGAGCGCGAGATGACAGAGGAAGAGAGCGCGAGATGACAGAGGAAGAGAGCGCGAGATGACAGAGCGAGAGAGCGCGAGATGACAGAGCGAGAGAGCGCGAGATGACAGAGCGAGAGAGAGCGCGAGATGACAGAGCGAGAGAGAGCGCGAGATGACAGAGCGAGGGAGAGCGCGAGATGACAGAGCGAGAGAGAGCGCGAGATGACAGTGCGAGAGACGACAGAGCGAGAGAGAGCGCGAGACGACAGAGCGAGAGAGAGCGCGAGACGACAGAGCGAGAGAGAGCGCGAGACGACAGAGAGCGCGAGACGACAGAGCGAGAGACGACAGAGCGAGAGAGAGCGCGAGACGACAGAGCGAGAGACGACAGAGCGAGAGAGAGCGCGAGACGACAGAGCGAGAGAGAGCGCGAGACGACAGAGCGAGAGAGAGCGCGAGACGACAGAGCGAGAGAGAGCGCGAGACGACAGAGCGAGAGAGAGCGCGAGACAGAGCGAGAGAGAGCGCCAGATGACAGAGCGAGAGAGCGCGCGTGATGACAGAGCGAGAGAGAGCGCGAGATGACAGAGCGAGAGAGAGCGCGAGATGACAGAGAGAGGGAGCGCGAGGTGACGGAGAGAGAAAGCGCGAGATGACAGAGGGAGAGAGCGCGAGATGACAGAGCGAGAGACAGCGCGAGATGACAGAGCGAGAGACAGCGCGAGATGACAGAGCGAGAGACAGCGCGAGATGACAGGGCGAGAGACAGCGCGAGATGACAGGGCGAGAGACAGCGCGAGATGACAGGGCGAGAGACAGCGCGAGATGACAGAGCGAGAGAGAGCGCCAGATGACAGAGCGAGAGAGAGCGCGAGATGACAGAGAGAGGGAGCGCGAGGTGACGGAGAGAGAAAGTGCGAGATGACGGAGGGAGAGAGCGCGAGATGACAGAGCGAGAGACAGCGCGAGGTGACAGAGCGAGAGACAGCGCGAGGTGACAGAGCGAGAGACAGCGCGAGATGACAGAGCGAGAGACAGCGCGAGATGACAGAGCGAGAGACAGCGCGAGATGCCAGAGCGAGAGACAGCGCGAGATGACAGAGCGAGAGACAGCTCGAGATGACAGAGCGAGAGAGAGAGCGCGAGGTGACAGAGAGAGACAGCGCGAGATGACAGAGGGAGAGAGCGCGAGATGACAGAGCGAGAGAGAGCGCCAGATGACAGAACGAGAGACAGCACGAGATGACAGAGCGAGAGACAGCGCGAGATGACAGAGCGAGAGACAGCGCGAGATGACAGAGCGAGAGACAGCGCGAGATCACAGAGCGAGAGACAGCGCGAGATGACAGAGCGAGAGAGAGCGCGAGGTGACAGAGAGAGAAAGCGCGAGATGACAGAGCGAGAGAGAGCGCCAGATGACAGAGCGAGAGAGAGCGCCAGATGACAGAGCGAGAGACAGCGCGAGATGACAGAGCGAGAGACAGCGCGAGATGACAGAGCGAGAGACAGCGCGAGATGACAGAGCGAGAGAGAGCGCCAGATGACAGAGCGAGAGAGAGCGCCAGGTGACAGAGCGAGA
>NW_026728582.1:0-39935 GCF_030684315.1 Stegostoma tigrinum | reverse complement strand
TGTCATGAAGCCCTGCTGCTGGATGTGAGAGCTGGAGCCAATTGTGGTTTGTGGCAGCACCAAGGGTGGCATGGTGCTGGCGGTGGCTACTCCAGAAGCTGCTGCCTGATCACTGTACCATTCTTGAAATGGCACGATTCCAATAAGTGACGGTGAAATCAGAGTGCGGACAGAGGGACTTTGGTTTTCCTCCCGAATTCCGCTCCACGTTGTGAAGAATCTCATGTCTCAGGTCAAGGCCAGTTGACTTCGACAATTCAGCCCTGTGTGTAGAGACAATATCAGAAGTTCTTCATTGGAAATTTGGTTGCCCTTCTACATTTGGGACTGGAGCTCTTTATTTGAAATATTTCTGGACTTTGCAACAAATAGAAAGTGTTGAAGAAATGGATTTGTTGCATCCTGCTCTCTCTCTTGTAACTTCCATGCGCCAGTCTCTCTGACTTATCCTGCAAACTACCATTGAAGGGTTTGGGGAAACAAACACCACATACTGCAGTTGTGTCTTGACCTGTTGCACAAAATCAGCTGAAAAACGGCAGGAAATACCGACTCAGTTGCTTTCAAGTCTATTCGATGTTTTTATTGTGCAGTTAGGAGTTTGTTTAAAATTACTTAATAGCACATTTCAGACTATTTGCAGATCGCTGACAGTGTAGATGGGAAACCATGCATTCTAAAATCAATCATGAAAAAGTAAGTTTGAATACAGCATGTGGTGAAGGATTTGCTTCATTTGAATTTGAGAAATACAAAGGAAATTATCGAGGAGCTCGCAATTATTGGGTGGCTTGGTGGCTCAGTGATTCGCACTGCTGCCTCACAGCGCCAGAAACTCCGGTTTGAATCCGCTGACAATTAACCGTGTGGAGTTTGCACATTTTCCCCATGTCTGCATGGGTTCACTCCCGGTACTCCATTTTCCTGCCACAGTCCAAAGATGTGCAGGCGAGCTGAATTGGCCATGCCAAATTGTCCCTCATGTTTTGGGATGTGTAGATTCAGTGCACTAGATTTGGATGGGTCTGGGTTGGATGTTCTGAAGCTTGGTGTAGACTTGTTGGGCCAAAGGACCTGCTTCCAAACTGTGATACAATCTTTGATACTGTAAGATATCGTTAGGAGTTCTCATGAAAACATCACATAGCAGTGCAGTGTTCAGAGCTCCAGACTCTCGCAGTTGAATTACTGTCTTTGTGTTATCTGCATTATTCCTCAGGCTTCTGAAGTTTTTTCCAAAATTTGAATATGAATAAATGCAAGAAATGGGTGTCCCATTTCTCTCCCTAACACTTATTATTAGCCACAGCCTTGAAAGGTTTTGAAGAATAAAGTGATCATATGTTGCAGTCACCCATTTGGAGTGTGACCAGTTTGACACAAGCAGCTGAATGCAGGCTGCAATACTAAATCCAGAACCTTCAGCCTTTCAAACAGCTGGCACGCAATTTTAGATGGAGGCAAATACATATTTAAATAATTTCATTCATCTCTTTTGACCAGTTGTAGGCCGAGTGAGTTTGCCAATCCAATCTGCAATGAAGATGAAAACAATAGTTCTTCAGGAACAACTGAAGAAACAAAAGAGTGGCTTAAATTCCAAGTGCAATTTAATTCCCGACCATTATTGTAATTGGAATAACGGCATTTGCTGATAACCAAGAATTCCTGTGAAGTTATGCAGTTAAGATTTTCTGCATACTTTCCAGAACAGTTTAGAATATACGATTCCAGACCAGATTACGGAAACTGTTGGACACTGCTTCCAAAATGTTTAATTTTTGTAGAAGTTAGATAGTGGGGATGTTTTTTAACAAGACATTTGCAGGAACAATTTTGTGAATTGTGGTGGAACCCTGCTGCTTGGACTGAGAGCTGAGCCACTCTTGCTGTGAGGAGTGGCCCCACCAGAGTGGCAGTGCGTTTATGTGGGCTGATCAAGAAGCTGTTACCAGATCAGTATCCCATAAATGAAATGGGCCGATCCCAAGAGCTGATGGTGAAATCAGAATGATGGCACAGCAGCAAGCTTTTCTTTGCCACCATTAATCTTTGCAATTGCTGAGTCAATACCCATTCAATCCTCTACGTCAATATTGTGTCCAAAGCTCTTCACCGGAGAAATTGTACAATTAGTTGCTCTTGTATAATTGCCCCGTGCTGTTTATTTGAGACTTTTCTCGACTACACAACAGATGTAAAGCATTGAAGAAATGGTTTGCCACATGCTTTTCCCCCTTTCTGTGCTTCCATGCTCCAGCCCAACTGTCAATGGCTTGAAATGCTGATGCACCGATTGAAGAGGATAAAAAATTGTTTTGTTGTGAACATAAATGTTTGTTTAAAATGACTTAATAGCACTTTGTGACCATTTGCAGCTCTGGAAACGTTGACCACCCAGGCTGCGAGGAAGGTGGAGATGCGTGTTTTCCAGCAACGGTGGGCGGCATCGAAAAGTAAGTTGAATGCAATATGTGAATGAGGTTTTACTTTATTCAGAATGCAAGGAAGTGAAAGGCAATTGCAGGTGAGATGGCAGTTACTGTAGGAGAACATCAGGATTCCTTGTGAAAGCATCACACTGTAGTGTATTGAGCTCCATTCCTCGCAATTGTAATCACATTGTTGCATCTCTGATATTTGCATTATTCCTTCATTCTTCAAGAAAAATAGCATTCTGACAAGATGTTTCAATCGAAAATTATTCATCTTTTGGATTAGAAATGTTGAATTACTTCCCTATGACCTGTGTTGAATATGAAAAACAGGATTCCCATTTCTGACTTTTCCCTGTATCACCAGCTACTGTGTCCTTGAAATCTATGATAGGCTTTGAATAAGGGAAAAAGGGTTATCCTTTGGATCCAAATGTCTGGAGTGCTATCTGCTGATTCCACTGGGCTTGTTCTGGGATAAAATACCGAATCTCAGAGACTCCAGAATCTTTTAACATCTTGCAGCCAGTTGTGATCTTTGGGAACTTTGTTACAATGCAAACATAAATGATCTTTCAATCAGGGTGCAAAATGTGAAAGGCACTCGCCGGAGAGATGTTGTTTGGATTTTTTCGGAGCTTCCTGTTGAAATCAAGTGGCAGGAATGCAGCAAACGCCGTTGCACACCAGACCATTGCAATCACATCAGGGGGAATGATTTGCCTCTCTCATGCTTGCTTTATTGCAAGAGATTGGAGCTCATATTCAATTAAGTCAACAGAAATCATCCGCAACACTTCAATGAGAAATTGCTTGCCCTTCAACATCCTGGTCCTGAAATGTTTACTTCTTGGAAGTACGCTGCAAGGGAAAAAATGGCTTAAGCCTTTTGTCCTTCTCTCTCCTGCACTCTTTGCCTCTCCCTCTACCTGTGCTCTGCTTTCTTGCAAACGAGCTCTGTCAGTTTGCTGAAACAAAATTACCATCTATTCCAGTCATCTATCTGGAGTGTGACCAGTTTCAGAAAAGCAGCTGAACACAAGGTGCAGTACTGAACCGAGAGCTTTAAGCCATTCAAACAGCTGTCACACAATTGTAAATGGAAGCAAATGCTAATTTTAAGAAGAAAACTTAATCTTGTCTGACCAATTGCACGCCTGGTTACCTGGACAGTTCGAACTGCACTGGGGATGGAAAACAGCATGACATAAAAATGTAAGTTTGATACCATATTTAATGACAAACTTGCTTCATTCCGAACACAAGGAAGCAAAAAGAAATTGTTAATGCTCTGGCAATTGCAGTGATTCAGATAGAATGCTTTCTGTCTTGCATCTGTAAAAACCAGTCAGAATCCCAGTGGACATGCCAAATTTCCTGAGCCTTGAAGCAAGTAGAGACTTTGTTGTGCTTTCATGACCATAATGTTGACATGGGAACACCAGGGCAGACTTTTGGTGATCAGCTTAAACACCTTTTAAATGTTGTAACTGTACCCCATCCACCCACAAACCATTCTTTGTATCAGAAAATTGTTCCTCATGCCATTTTAAAAAATCTTTCTCCTCCCATCTTAAAATAGAATATGCCCCCGAGTCTTGAAATCCTCCAGCTGACAGAAAAGACGCCTGCCATTCACTTTATCCGTATCCCTCATGATTTTATCAAATTCTTTAACGTCACCTTTCAACTTCTTATGCTCCAGTGATCAAAAGTATCAGCCTATCCAGCTCTCATTGTAACTCAAACTTTCTAGGTGAGTGATGGTACATGGCTTTCAGTCAGGAGGGCCAGCACAGTAAGTGAAGAGCCTTTGGTACCAACCCAGGAGCTTGGAAACAGTGAATGAGCAACTTGGGCACTCAGTGCCCGTCAGAAAAAGTAAGGAACTGAATGTCAGGCAAGTTATAGGTCTTGTCAATTATCTGTAAATAGCTTGAGGTTCTTTTGAAGAGATGGGAACGTTAAACTTAAAACTTTGCATTTGGGATGTTTATCGTCTGCCCGTGTGCAGAGGTTCTTTATTTGAACTCTTTACTCCCTATCTGCCCACTGGCTCCCTCTCACAGCCAAAAATCCCAGTGTTGATAAGAAGTGCCAGAAATTAATATTGTGATTATGTGCACATTTGAAATGATTTAACTGGTGCTTTATGACCAGTTGCAGCTGTGAAAATGTTGACATGCCACACTGTGAACTAGGTGGAAACCTAAGTTATTCAGAAGCGAAAGGAGCAATTTGCAAGTCCGTTTGATCTGTTGTCAGATTAAACCTGTTGCCCAGTATTTGGGATCTAATAATGTGAAAGGAAACTGTTGGCAGTTGCTGGAAGATGATGTCAGGAATGCCTCTGGATAGCATCCCATTGACAGAGCAGTGAACACCAATCCAGATGATAGCAATGATATGAAGCAACTGCTTGACTGGTTCTGAAATGTTTGGCTGATTTTGAGAAATTAGATAATGTTGAATGAGCATAAAGCATTCAAAGCTTTTCAATGATAATGGGAAGTGCAGATGCTGGAGAATCCAAGATAATAAAATGTGAGGCTGGATGAACACAGCAGATGAAGGGTCTCGGCCCGAAACGTCAACTTTTGTGCTCCTGAGATGATGCTGGGCCTGCTGTGTTCATCCAGCCTCACATTTTATGAGCAAAGCTTTTCAATGTTAGATTGGATTTTGCTTGTCTTTCAGTATCAAGGTCTTGCAGAGCCCAGAATTGACTATCAGTGAAGAAATGGCTTGCTCTTCTTTTTGCCCTGTTCTGTCTCTTCCAAACCCCACTCCAGCACTGCCTCATTATGATGACATGTGGACATCCTGTGGAAGTCAGAATAATCCATCTTTCAAGACAGTGATATTTTTTGTGAAATTGGGTTGGATTTAATTCTGGATGAGTTTGCTTGTTCGAAATGACTCAATTTGTTCTCTTTCATCAATTGCAGTTCTGGAAAAACTGAGAGTACAAATGGTGAACAAAATGGATTTGGAGGTTCCTCAGGAGCAAACGAAATAATTGCTGAGTAAGTTTAATTACATGTATGACTAAATTAATCATTATTCAGAATATGACAAAACGCGAGGAAACAGCTGAGGAGCTGGCCGTTTGTGCAATGTTATACAACCATCACATGGTAACAGCCCAGAGGCAATGATTTGATAATGTTTGTAATAGCTTTCAAAGAGGAACCGGCCTACATTCAGTCCTATGTAATAGTACCAAACCATTGATTTAGAAAATTGTAGTTCCCTTTTGAAGACCTCAATTGAAGCTGCATTCACCACACTATTAGGCAGAATGTCTCACTTCCTCACTGTGCTGTTTAAAAAATAATCCATGTCACCATTTTTTTTTCGTTGAACATGTTGAATCGGTGTCGTTTTCTTTTCAACTCTTCTGTCACAAGATATTGATTGTTCTTATCCAGTCCCACCAAATCCCTCATGATTTTGAACACTTGTAAAATCTCTTCATAGTCTTCTCCAAGACAAGCAGCCCTACCTTTTCCACAAAACCCTTAATGGCTCCAACCCCAGCTCTTTGTCCTGCCTGTCTCCTCTCCACCTATCTTCTCCTCTATCCATCTTCTATTTCCCTCTGCCTCGCTCCCTATTTATTTCAGAATCCCGTCCTCTCCCCCATTTCTGAAGAAGGGTCTTGGCACAAAACATCAGCTTTCCTGCTCTTCTGATGGTGCTTGGTCTGCTGTGTTCATCCAGCTCTACACCTTGTTATCTCCACAATGTTGTCTAGTTTGTCACCTCCAGTACTATTTTTGTGAATGTTTCGTACAGCCTGTCAAATCTCTTCCAGAAGTGTGGTTTGGAAAGACTAGAGTTGAGGGCAAATCAGCGTTTTCTGTAAAGATTTGTCATATCTTTTTTGTTTTGCATACGATGCTCTTATTTTTAAAGTTCAGAAACCTGACGATATCTTCAACCTGTAGTACCACCTTCATAATTAGTCTGCATACTCACAGTGTATCGAATATCATACATGGATCATTTAAGGAAACACTGATCACTGTATCATAAGATTTTTTGTTTGGATATAGAAGAGAACAATGAGCAATCCTGAATAATTTTGATTTGGAGGAGGGCCAATTTCAAAAGGGGCCAGATGCCATTTGCAGCAAGTAAATTTGAATACAAGTTAGGGAGCACCATTTGGGGCTAACATTTTATGCCAAGGAATCTTCACCATCTAGAGTGTAATTTGCTTAATAGAACCATCTGATGAAGGCTTGTAATTGCGAATCTTCAGTTTTCATGGGCATTCAAATGGATTGAATTGTCGATGAAAATGTTTGCGTGAAGTGTTGTAAATTGTTCTTCATGTTCAATTGCAGGTGTGAAAACATTGAATGCAAGGATTTAATTTCACAGGAGAAGAAAGTGACAGTCAAGAAGTGAGTTTGATCCAATGCATGAGCATGTGTATGTTTCATTTGCACCACATTAATGTCAAAAGGGAATCCCTGGAGAGCTGGTGGCCATATGTTAGATCATCAGAAATCTCTTGATGAAGATGAAAATGTTTCTGTGCTGTGTGACTGTGTCAGACATCCCACAGAATTAAAAACACGGAAATCACTCCAGATCATGGCACATTGATGAAGAAACAGCTTCTCAGTTATTTGCATAGTTTCTCCCTAATCCCGAGGAAGAAGCAATGCGAAGCACTTAGTGAAGCACAAGGAGCAGTTGCATGTGAAGGTGTTGAGTTGATCTCAGACAGAAATTTCTGGACTCGTTCGCAAATGTAAGCTTTTGAAGAGGTGGCTTCACTCCTTGCGCCTGGTCCTTTTCCCTGTTCCCAGCTGCCGCCACCACTGCTGGCGAGCTGCTTTGGCCCTCAAGGTCATTTCTTGTAAATTTCCTGGGAATTTTAAAGACGGATTCACTGTTTTATGCAGTTTTACATTTGCAGCATGACCTTGTTTAAATTAAAATGAGCTGATCAGGGTTTGAAATGCTGCACTTTGAGACTTCATTTTTTTTTCAATGGCTGGCAACCAATTATCGACCCAAACACCATTTTAATTTGCTTTTTGTTTTGTGGCTTGTGATCAATTGCAGAAGCGTACACTTTCACAGATCGAGCTTCCCAGATTTGGACAAATGCAGATCTGCAGAAAAGAAAGCAATCATGAAAAAGTAAGTTTGATTTAACATGTAGTTAAATTGTATTTATAATTTGGAATTTAAGAATGTGAGAAGAATTGCTGGAGAGCCAGTGCATCCTGTAAAACAATATCGAGACTTTTTCAACAAAAACGCCAGTCACCCAGACTAGATGGCAAACAGCACTCCAGACCATAAAAAACACATGAAAGAAGCGAACTGAAAACAGAAACAAATCTGTGGATTCAGTAATTCAGGGACAAAAACAAAGTTGCTGGAAAAGCTCAGCAGTTCTGGCAGCATCTGTGAATGTAAAAACAGCGATAATACTTCAGGTCCGGTGACCCTTCCAGTTCTGAGGATTGTCATTTGTCGAGTTTGCAGTAGTGATGCATTATTGAAGGAATGGCTTCCCTCTTCACACCACTTCATGACAAGTTATCCTGCAAACCTCATGTGAATGTTGGAAATGGAATTAAACCACTTTCTAGTGCAGTCATATACTTGTTGTGTGGTTTGTTTGTGGTGTCCTTGGACATTGGTGCCCTCCCACTCCTTGTTGCTGTTGTATGTTTTGCAATAATCGAGCTTGCATTCCTGTTTCCTGAATCTATGAAATCCAAATGTCTTTGCGAAATGATTTTTCATGGATGAAATATGAGAAATAAGTGCTTTCAAGGATATTTGGTTGCAGAAAGCATTGCACAAATGCACTTCGACAGCATTGTTGGGAGATTAGCAGGAATGCTCGTGAAATTTTTGAGCCGTACCAGATTGCTGACGTTGTTTTACTGCTCTGACTCACATGGGTTAATACTTTTGAAGCACGGGGTTAAAGACAGGATTATTCTGGTTTGTTTTGCTGTTCAATTAAACTCTGTGCTTTTTGATGAAGGACAAAGAACATTTATCTCATAGACTTGAGTGCTGGCCTGGACTTGGTGCTTCAAAGTTTGAGATTCCAATCTAACATATACAGTGATTTATTTTCTTTTGTAAGTGGTTTGCTGACTCATTTATTTTGCTTTCTTGAGTTGATGTTGTTTATGGTTTTTATCATCAAGAATGTCAATGCCTGAGGGGCAAAGCACAGATAAACTACCTGTGAGCAAATACAAAGGCAAATTTTTGCAGTCTTGTATTGTGAAAAGTGATCAATTTGAGGAAGAGAGGATTTTCAGCGAATACCTTGACTTCCGATGCAATAGTAAGCAATCACAACTGAGCTGGACTGAAGTTTGAAGAAAGCCTCTAACAGTTGTTGAAAAATGCGGCACAGGAAAACCATCTGGTTAGTCTAACAAACAGAACACAGTTGGGACGCCTTGTGCATTGCACTTCACTCTAACCCCCGGCTAGTTGTCTTTTTGGGTAAACGAACCTTAGATTTAGAAATCGAAGCCGCTTGCTTGGTGGTTACCTGGACATTTTTCTCCAACACTGAGCTGATCATATTTGGATGAACACCTCTGATGGCGGATAGCAAATTGCTCCTGACTAATTTCACGGTATTTGTCTAGTAATTTGCCAAGAGACATGTAGGGATGGAATATATAAAGGGAGCTAAATTGGTCTGATCCCAGAGTGAGGACGTTGTAATCCTCATGAAAGTAGTGTGCTGGTTGGACATGTTAATTGGTACAAAAGCCTCCTTTTGAATTCAAGTATTGTCCCAATGTCTGTGTGTAATGTCTCACAGAATATATTTCTGTGCTGTAATGATAGATGATGAACACTTTTAAATGAGCAACCATCTGTTTCAGTTGGATGTAGTCAGCGGTGTAGAGCTGTAGATAAGGAAATAGCTCATGAAAAACTAGAACAGCATTCTTAGTGTAAATTGTTCCATATATGTTGGGAATGCTAATTCAAGACATGTCAAAGGCTTCTCCTGCTTATCCCATCATCGGCCATATTTGCAACTCAGTCCATCTCCTAATTCACAACAAACACATCACCCCAATGTTTGCTGACCCACATTGTCTCCTGGTTGACCAACGCCTGAACATTAGATTTTTAAAATAAAAACCTTTAAGTTCTTGTGCTCACATCCCTCATGTTCTCACTTTGCTACTGTCTGGAATTATTTGAGGTCCCAAACTTTGCCTGGAACTTTCCTGTTCTGCCAAATCCTGAGAGCTGTGCATCTCTTGATACTTTTTTGCAGGCGTGCAATTCCTTCCTCTTAACATCACCATCTCTCACCTTTAAGATGCTCACGAAATGTCACTCTGGCCAAACGTTTGGTCACCTGTATGAAAATCTCCTCCTTTGATGTCAGTTTTTGTATGGCTCCCCTGCTGTGAAGTGCCATGAGGAGTTTTTTTCTGTGCAAGGGGTTCTATTTCAGTGTTGTGATGACTTCTGTGTGCAGCTGATGTCTTGTTGCCAAAAAGTAACCATTGATTTGCCTGTGAAATAATGCAATGTTCCCTCTCAGTATTAACCAGGTCGTTAAATCAGTGAATTGCAAGCTGAGTATTTTGGAGTATTTCATTAGCCATCCCCAGCTTGACCCGACTTTGCCATGTTACTGGGGTATCCAAGCATTGGCAATGCAACTCCCAGAACACAGGCAAACAAATCATCATAATCTTGGTGTTTTTCTTTGTTCACTTGATTTGTCTCTTTGACTTTTACAACGTTATTTTTTCAACTCACTTTCTCCTTACTGGTGGAAAAGCAGCATCGAAATGCCAGGAAATCCTGCTGGTGTAAGAAGTATCCTCAGATGCATGTGAAATCATTTTGCAATGAGCCTTAAGTATATCTGTGCAATCTACAAAGAAGAAAACTTGGAAACATGGCCAACATATAGTTTCTATCCATGACCAGCACAATTCTCAATTGGACAGTCATTCCTTTGTCACTGGGTCCAAGTGTCACGCTCCTTAGCTGATGGCATGGCAGGGTTACCATTGCCATGTGCACTGCAGCAATTCAAGAGAGCAGTTCATCTTCTTCTGTGCCATCGCATTGACTCTGTATTCCAAATTTAATCTATTGCATTTATATTTGTATAATTTGAAGGTTTTTTTTCCCAAGAGTTTTGCTTCCCTGATGAACAGTATTAACTCTGACTTCATTTCCAGTGCTATTGCTGAAATCCTGAAATTCTGGTTGAATCAGCACCCTGAAGACTTCCGACAAGGCTCAAGTTATGCTTGCCTAAATAAAGTCCTCACATATTTAAAGCAGACAGTGCCGGGGTCAGACCCTGAAAAACGGGCCCAGAATCTTCACAGTCAGTTTCTGGAGGATGAAAGTGCAGAGAAAGAGATGTTCAGTAAGATTTATATTTATGATGCAAAAACAGTGGTTTTAATTCATAAGGCAAGGGGAAATAATTGTGGGGCAGTGTTGGCGGTGCGTTGGTGAAAGCATGTTCTGTTTGGCTCCAAAAGGCAGTTTGGGAATTTAGTTTAAATATATCTCTGAAAGATTATAGTGTGCTATTCCTGTAGTGTAAATCTGATTCATGGACATCTACTCCGTCTATATTCCGTCCCTCACCAGGACAGTATTGGAGCTCTCTGCCGCTCCCTCCAATGGCTGCCCAACCAATCGCCATTTATCACACCTGTGTTCCCTTGCTGAACATGACCTTCCTCTCAACAGCCTGTATTTCAACGTCATCTGATGTAATGCAACTCACTTCCTGTGCAATGAAGGCATTGCTATGAATGCTTGCACGGAACCCCAAAATGCTGTGTTTTTTTTTAAATTGAGATGTGTAGCAGACATTATTCCAGCCATGTCTCTTGAATTTCTTATTCCAATCCATCAAAGCTGATGCTTGCTATTGTCACCAACTGGAAAAGTTTATTGAACTTGTTTCCACTTTCTGTCCTTCTCTTCACCTTCAACTGCTCCATCTCTGACTCTTCATCTGTGGTTGTGAGAATGAAAAGAGGCTGCAGACAGTTTTGGTAAATGGGCAGAAATTGCAGCAGAAGGAATACAATGTGGCAAGGTGTGAAGTTAACCAGTTTGATCGGAAAACTAAATTCAGAATGTCTTTTGATAAGTTTGTATTCAGAGGGATGTGGTTGTTCATGTCAGTTGAATTGCAAAGTTAACATGAATGCACTGCAAACTATTCGGATTACGTTTGCTTCACTGCAATACCTCACAGTACAGAGAATTGAGATTGCAATAGATGGATTCATTTGGATCAGCACAAGTGCCTTTGGCAACTTCGCTGCTTTCTCTTGTAATTTGGGGTTCAAAGTGAAACATCTCTATAAATAGCTCACATAGCTACCAGAATAAATTGTTAACTCTGCAGCTTAATGGTAATTCAAATGACTGAGTTATGATGAAAGTTAAGATCTTTTTCTGCGATGGACTCTGATGAAATTAATTTGTTAAAATGACCATTTAGATCCGAGATTACCAGTGGTCCCAAAGATCAGTGTTGTGCAGGAGTAATCATTGACCGTAGAAGAGCACCATTTTAGCCAGATACCAACCATTTGGATACTTTGACATCAGTGAAAGAATCAATGGGTGGGGTCGGCGGTGTGTCTGAATTTGTTTAGACATGATGTGTAAAGCTGTTCATTTTGAGTAGCAAGATGTTTTTCTAATCGAACTTGTTCACACATGTTAACACATACACTGTAGCAGGTGGGTGTTGAAGCCAGGCCTCGTGGCTCAGTGTTATTGACACTAGCACTACAGCACAAGAGCCCTTGTTGGTTACTACGTGCCTGTGGAGCAGGTGAGACTAAGCCCAAGGCCACTTGGTCCGGAAATAGGAACACTACCAATGTGCCTCAAGAGCCTCCATTTTGAGTGGTCATCTGACATTGTCAAATTCATGGTGTCTCCCTGTCAGTTCGTGGAGGGCTTAGCCATCTGTCTCAGGGTTTAGTTCATTTGGGCTTCCTTTGACAAGCTTCAAAAGTAGATCCAAAAATTTTGGTTAAGCCAAGTATTGCTGAGTGAATACCGCTGTACTGAGTTCATGATGTACAAGACCAAATTCTGCATAGAACGGACTCTGTAATATGGTCTGCTAAGACCCAGCAGCATTGAATGAGTCTTTCAGGACAATTTCCTTTTTAACTGTTGCTGTCAATGACATTTTATTTTCTAATATGATTGAATAATTTTGCAGGTTATTGTGAAACAAGAACTTGAGATTTGAAAGATTTGCTTTGGCAAGAAATTGGAATGGGAATCTGTCAATAAATACAATTTCTTTTGCAATTGAAATGCTTCCAAAAGGACGGTTTCACTGCAATATCATATTAAATTCAGCAAATCGTGATTTAAAACTATAAATGTGAGCTAACTGTTGTAAATTAATGGACGATTTCTAGTCACAAGTGATTAAGATGTTTTGGAGCAATGAGAACTTTGGGCACAAAATAAATATCTATCTTCACTTACGCAGAAGGCTACCCTGGAAGACTTGGGTTCAACGTGGGAGAAGAACATGAAGGAACCATCGAAGAAGTGGACGAAAAGCTCCTCTGCTATCCATCACGCTGCATTGCAGAGCAGCTGACTTTTATGGATGCTGTGAGTAAACAGGAATCTGGGTCTGTGATAATGGACTGCAGATGCTGGAGAATCCAAGATAATAAAATGTGAGGCTGGATGAACACAGCAGGACCAGCAGTCTCTCAGGAGCTGAAAAGCTGACATTTGGGGCCGAGACATTTCATCAGAGAGGGGGATGGGGTGAGGGTTCTGGAACAAATAGGGAGAGAGGGCGGAGGCGCACCGAAGTTGGAGAGAAAAGAAGATAGGTGGAGAGGAGAGTGTAGGTGGGGAGGTAGGGAGGGGATGAGACAGTCCAGGGAAGACGGACAGGTCAAAGAGGTGGGATGAGGTTAGCAGATAGGAGATGGAGGTGCGACTTGGGGTAGGAGGAAGGGATGGTTGAGAAGAAGAACAGGTTAGGGAGGCAGAGACAGTCTGGGCTGTTTTTGGGATGCAGTGGGGGGAGAGGACGATCTGGGCTGGTTTTGGGATGCGGTGAGGGAAGGGGAGATTTTGAATCTGGTGAAGTCCACATTGATATCACTGGGCTGCAGGGTTTCCAAGCGGAATATGAATTGCTGTTCCCGCAGCCTTCGGGTGGCATCATTGTGGCACTGCAGGAGGCCCATGATGGACATGTCATCTAAAGAATGGGAGGGAGAGTGGAAAACGCTCGTGACTGGGAGGTGCAGTTGTTTATTGCGAGCCAAGTGGAGGTGTTCTGCAAACCGATCCCCAAGTCGCCACTTGGTTTCCCCAATGTAGAGGAAGCCACACCGGGTACAATGGATACAACATACTAGATTGGCAGATGTGCAGGTGAACCTCTGCTTAATATGGAAAGCCATCTTGGGGCCTTGGATGGGGTGAGGGAGGGGGTGTGGGGGCAAGTGTAGCATTTCCTGCGGTTTCAGTGGAAGGTGCTGGTGTGGTGGGTTTGGAGGGGAGTGTGGAGCGAACAAGAGAGTCGCGGAGAGAGTGGTCTCTCCGGAAGGCAGGCAAGAGTGGGGATGGAAAAATGTCTTGGGTGGTGGTGTTGGACTGTAGATGGTGGAAGTTTCGGAGGATGATGCATTTTATCCTGCTTTCCGGAGAGACCACTCTCTGTGTGACTCCCTTGTTCGCTCCACACTGCCCTCCAACCCCACCACACCCGACATCTTCCCCTGCAACCGCTGGAAATGCTACACTTACCCCCACATCCCCTCCCTCACCCCAATCCCAGTCCCCAAGATGACCTTCCATGTTAAGCAGAGGTTCACCTGCACATCTGCCAATGTTGTATACTGTATCCATTGTACCCGGTGTGGCCTCCTCTACATTGGGGAAACCAAGCAGAAGCTTGCGGACTGATTTGCAGAAGACCTCCACTCGGTTTGCAATAAACAACTGCACCTCCCAGTCGCGAGCGTTTTCCACTCCCCCTCCCATTCTTTCGATGACATGTCCATCATGGGCCTCCTGCAGTGCCACAATGATGCCACTCGAAGGTTGCAGGAACAGCAACTCATATTCCGCTTGGGAACCCTGCAGCCCAATGGTATCAATGTGGACTTCACCAGCTTCAAAATCTCCCCTTCCCCCAACGCATCTCAAAACCAGCCCAGTTCGTCCTCTCCCCGCACTGCACCACACAACCAGCCCAGCTCTTCCCCTCCCGCCACTGTATCCCGAAACCAGTCCAGCCTGTCTCTGCCTCCCTAACCTGTTCTTCCTCTCACCCATCCCTTCCTCCCACCCCAAGCCGCAGCTCCACCTCCTACCTACGAACCTCATCCCACCTCCTTGACCTTTCCGTCTTCCCTGGACTGTCCTATCCCCTCCGTCCCTCCCCACCTATACGCTCCACTCCACCTATCTTCTTTACTCTCCATCTTCGGTCCGCCTCTCCGTCTCTCCCTATTTATTCCAGAACCCTCACCCCATCCCCCTCTCTGATGAAGGGTCTAGGCCCGAAATGTCAGCTTTTATGCTCCTGAGATGCTGCTGGTCCTGCTGTGTTCATCCAGCCTCACATTTTATTATCTAGGAATCTAGGGTCTATTCTGTTGAGACCTGTCTTTCCCAGTCATTCTCAATACGATGTTTCAGTCAGCAGTAAGCATCCGAATCTCACCATATTATTGAATGCTACTTCCGCTCCACCAGTCATTATAACTGAATTGCCTTCACAATGCAGTCGTCCAAGATGTCAAAGTGTCTTGTTTGAAATGTAACTTCAGTCTTGAGCTTGAAATACCTGTCGATGAAGGCTTCAGCACTCGCCTATTTTTTTAAATGAATGTCACATGAATTAAGTGAGCAGGGAGAGCACTGAAAATCCTTCGTAACTTCGTGTTGAATCTCTGCAAAATGAATAGTATTTCAGGGTAAAAGTTGAAATGTTTTACCAGAACAGTCACTGTTCCGACATGAACGCAGTGATTTTGTTCGAAGTGTCCAGTAAGACAACTTTGGTGTTTGCAGAGATCTCCAGGAATGGAATCAGCCACGAGATCAGGCTATTCCAGTCTAGTCTCCAAGGTGGCTTGGTGCCTACCTCTACGAAATGAGGCGAAGGATTGCTGACTCAAATTTTGTGTTCTGTCTGGGTCTGGTCATAGGCTTCGGCTTCAAATGGAAGCTCAGCTTTGAGCAAATGGGACTGTGGTCTATATGACAGCATTGGGTGTGACTCTAGAATGTAAGTAGTCCTCTAGGTCTCAAAAAGCCTGAGCAATTGTCAGTGTTGAGAGCAGGGGTGCGCATATCTAATCTGCAAGTGAACTTTTTGTCAAACGTACGAGTTGGTTATGGATCGCTGCTTTTCTGCACAGAGTTAGAAAGTTAACATCTGTTTTCATTGCAGCCTCTGTTGTACGTGTGTATACATTCTGGCACTTCGAGTCTAATCATGTGACACAATGATGACAACAGGCATTTTGGATGGGAAACAACCTATATTGGTGTCTGTAGAGGAACATAGCTGCTTTTCTTTCCTTGAAGCAGTGAGGTCGGCAATGAGATCAGTGATTCCTTTTCAAATCAGTTGTTTGACCTGGTGAATGTCAAGGCAGTGTTTTTGATTCTGGTCGCCTGTGTTGTTCCTGTTGCAGGCAGGTCCAGGAGGCTGAAACAGGAGATTTATTATTTAGTTTACTGTAGAGGGCGGAAGGTTAGCCTCAGCTGTTCCCTGCCTGAAATAATCGATGACATCATTGTCACATGATCGGAGTGTTAAAAGTGAGAGTGCACCATGCTTGCATAAATACGCAGCAGTTTCCCACTCCATGGTTTCTGAGTTTGTGTTAAGTTTGACACTCGGAGCATAATTGTTTGTGGGAGTTGTTAGCCTTGAAGAGGGAGGCAAGAGGAGACAATGCAAACAGAATGACCAATTGACAGGCTTGGATGTTTGGCAACATTCAGCCTCAGCATGAAACCAACAGTGGGGAGGTGTTGACGTTGAGGTGTACTTAACCAACACGGGGTGCGGCTGCCATTGTGTTCTGTCAATCTGCCTTGATGTGAGAAGTGGACATGATGCAGGAGCACTTTCCTGATGGCCAGTCTGTCTAGCTTATGGACCACCATGGCTGAGCATCAGGAGGAGTGACTATTGCCAACAAAGCCGTGCATTGATGGTGTGCACGGAGCCAGCAGTAGGAGCTGGGTGGAGATAACTTGTGATTTAGAATCTAACCTACAAATAAGAAGGAGATGACTGAAAACTCAAGGCTGTTGACCTGTTTGTACAACCTATATGCACCTTGGGCATCAATGTGTGTATTATGTACTCAGTTGTTGACAAAGTAGCTTGTGCAGTTTTGAATGTACAAATGAAAACCAGCAGAATGAGTTTACTCATGAATGGAAGAACCTTGTTTGTAGTTCATTCCTTCAACCACAGTACTGCTAATATATGTAATCTTTGTTTCCTTTTTATTTTTGATCAGGATCTTTTTAAGAAACTTGTGCCCAGCGAATGTTTAGGGTCCATCTGGGCTGAACAACCAGATCGAGCATCAACCGTCTGGGCTATCGTGGCACAGTTCAATAACGTTAAGAATTGTGTCACCAGCACCATCAGTCGGCCTCAGCAGCTAAAACCACGGCAGAGGGCGAAAATCATTGAGAAGTGGATTGATGTTGCCAAGGTACACTTGTTCTTTCGTGATTTTTAACCTTTATGACAGGGTAAAGCACTCAGTGCATGAAACAAACATGGTGGAAGAGAGCAAGCAGTTCCTACGATGTGTTGAGATGTTTAGGGTTTGAAAGCCTCTCGAATTGACGAGCAGAATTAGAATTGAATGCTTCATGGCAAATCCTAGCATTTGTAATTTCCATAGAGTTGGCTGCTCATAGTTCATGCCTCAGTTTACAGTTGCATTGAAATATTAAAGTTTTCTTTCTCATCAAAAATATTTCTGTGGAGAAATAAAGTAAACTGATTTCAGATTTTTAGTGGCCCTTCAAACACAAAGTTACTTATTAGGCATTACAGAATGTTGCTTGCCTCCCTTCCGAGCAGTGATCAGATTTATGATACATTGTAAATTTTATTCTCAGTTTTCTGCATTCCATATGCCCGTATGACGGCCCTTCAGTAACTTGCCTGGTTGTCTGTTTCTTATGTGTTTGCCAAAGGAATTTGTCTTTGCATTTTAATCAGCAATTGGGAAAAGGATGAGGAAGGGCTGTCATACCTGATATCAGGCTTGTCTTTGTCATCAATATGTGGCATTCCCACGAGTACATTTGGAAAGAATCAAGACAGGAAGCTAGTAATTAACTAATTAAGTGAATTAAGTAATTTATTCACATTCATTTTATCATCCAAAATGGCACTGGATCATAGCAACAAAAGTGTATTATCATTGAAATTTCCCATATTCATGTGACCATAAAATATTTAGTCATTCGAAAGGTTGGGAATGAAGATTCATAATTATACCTTTGCCAGGTATTTGTGACAAATCTGGTTTGGCTCTTGGCAACGCTGCTCATGGATTGGACTCGTAAAGAATCTTAAGGCATTGATGTCTGTCTCCAGTTTCACATCCACTAAGTCACATTTTCTAGTGCAGACACCCAGTCATGACATGGATACATATCCTCCACTACAGGCTTATCAGTGCCGACCTAGAAACTGGTGCTGTCAAAGGCCATTCTGTAGATGAGTTGCCACCTTCCAGTGATCACTTGGCTGGCTCTTCCGGTTGTCATTTGAGTTGACAATAGTTGATGAGGGGCCTTATCCATGTTGAAGTGTCCTCCGTCACTTACTTTTTACTGCAGCAGCCTTTGTTGCCCTCAAGCCGGAAGACTGTGGGCTTGAGATCTTACCTGCTGGACTTAATCAGACAAGGCATCTATCTAATGATGCCCAGTGAGGCACATCCACATAAAGCCAATATGGTCTAATGACCCTCTCCCTCCTTGGCCTTCCTCGCTAAGCAGAAGTGGTTTTGAGAGTTGAGAACAAACAATTGCAGGCTTCCTACTCTCCTGCCCCTCGGCCCCTCCCAACAAAGTTCAAATTGATGCTTGTGGAAGGGAGGTTTGATTTGTTCTATTCTTCTCCCTGTCTCCGTGGGGCAGGCAGATGAAGGACATTCACATGCTATCCTCACTACGATTAGTTAACTCAGTCTCAATAACATTGTGATTCATAAAAGTAGACTCAATTTTCTGATTTGTATGCTTTCCTTGAATGATTATCTCATGTGTCAGGCCCTGCCCTCCTATGCTGGCAGAAAATGTAATCTGTCATTCGTTTATCAGATGAATACAATGGATATAACACAGATGATTACCCGTCTCCAGCTCCCTAACTTCGCCACTTCCACCACTCAGATGGCCGTGTCTCCAACTTATTCATTCGAATCTTTGCTTTGGCGTCAGTAACCATGTCTAACGAGCCAAGTGTTGGCAGAGAGTGAAATGTCTCAGAGGGAAATAAAAATGAAGATCAAGTTTTAAGTCGCTAAGATTTGTGGAATTTTTGCCCCCACAAAGTCGTTTGTTAATGCTGTTATTTTTGCAGATCACGTTTTTCTGATGGAACATTTTAATGTCTGAGGTATTGGGTCATGGGGAGCCACTGTTTTTCCCACAGAACTCATGTTTTATGTTCTCACAGGAATGTCGGATTTTGGGAAATTTCTCTTCAGTGTGTGCAATTACCCGTGCATTGCAAGCAAATAACATCTTAGAGTTTCAGAAGACTTGGGCAGCCGTGTCAAAGTGAGTCATTTTTCTGAAAAAGCCGTGTCATTATTTTTAATAAATATGTGGTAGGAATTTGCAGGTTTCACCTCCAAGTTTACTTGCCAAAGTGATCTTCACACTCCAGATGTGTTGACAGGATTACCAGAGGCACTACAGTGCAATCCTAACAATTGGCTTACTGGCAGAATCTTTCATTCTTTCACTAAGGAGTGAGGAGTTAATTTTCTACAGTGGAAAAAGAAAACTGTTTGACAGCTTAAAATATTGAACTATTGTGTTCCAAAACTGATCTGCTGTTGGATGTAACGTAAGACAGTTTCCTGTGGATGTGCTGTGACGGGGTGATATAAACTGGAGGTTTGTATAGGAACCTGAAATACAAAGAACACAATTATTTTAATCACCCAAGAAAGCAGTCGAGGCCTCTTTGAAGTGCGCACTTGTAGTTTATATTCCTGTGCCGTAGACGATTTGATCATGATTGTTATTTTGAGGCAGCTTGGAGGTGAAATCTCACTTGCTGTGATGAGATTTCCTAAAACTACTGCAATGAAGGGCTTTTGTGGCACAGTGGTAACATCTCCATCTCTGGGCTGAAATAATCTGGGTTCAAATTCTGTCTGATGAAGGGTCTAGGCCCGAAACGTCAGCTTTTGTGCTCCTGAGATGCTGATTGGCCTGCTGTGTTCATCCAGCTCCACACTTAGTTATCTTGGATTCTCCAGCATCTGCAGTTCCCAATATCTCTTGGGTTCAAATTCTACCTGCCAAAGAGATGTGTCAAAACATATCTGAACTGTTTCATTAAAATAACTGCAATTGTTTGAAAAATGTTTCACTGCCCTTCACTGTCTGTATTACTTGCTTATTTGTCAGATTCCATGTCAGCTGTTTGCAATCTTGACTCTATTCTGTCAAGAGTAATTTGTTATATTCTCTTGACTAGGAGCACAAAGGCAACATTTGAAGATCTTCTAAATCTCATCTCCGAAGATGGCAACATAATGACAAGTAGCCAGCGCGAAAAACAGGTAAGCGTTTGCATTTGGCACTGTGCATCGATATTCAGGGCATTATAGGTATTTTCAAGCAAAATATCTACAATGAATTACATTGGTGTCTGAATGCATACAAATACTGTGAATCAATAATGCAACAAGGGATACATGTATTACATATGGATGGTCTAACTTGGCTCAAGTCTTCCAAAATCGTTCTGTCATGATGCAACCTTCATAGATTATCTTTCTCAGTGTTCGTTATCTTGGAAGTTTGAACACTTGCACAATGATATTAAAAGCAGGATATATGTCAGTTTTCTTTTCTTTTGATTTGCACACTTGGAGGGCCTCGTAATTAATAAAAGCCAAGGCAAAACACGAATAGCTTTAATTGGTTCTCGTTAGTGTTTTTGTTCAATTAGCATGTCTTCCTTTTATTGTTCTCTGCGGTAATAAATATTTACTGCATTGGAAGTGAGAGATAATCACATTGCTTTGTTTGTTGAGCATTTCAGACATCAACTATTTAGTTTCAACTAGCTTGGACCACCACTGACATTTCAAACTAACTTCAAAAACCTTCTCAAAAAGCATATTGTTTTACCAGGTTTCGAGACATTCCTCCTCACTCTGTTTGTCATGCTGTTTGCCCAGTCATTTTGTTCCTGAATTTTACAAAGTAACAAAATAATTTGTTAGTTATAAACATTTTGGTGTCACTTGACCAAACTAGTGTGTCCAGGACAGTAAGGAGGCAAGATGCAAGTTTTCTGTTGAATCATTCTTAGATTAAATCAAAGCAGTTTGAAGGTGGTACTTGAAGAGGACGAAATGCAGCATTCATGTTGGGTTGTTAACAATTTGACAGACACTCCGTTTTTCATACTGCTGAAAGTTCGAGTTGCGGTTGACGATGTTTTTGCATTGCTGTCCATCTGCTGGCTCCATAATTTCTACGGTGCTGCTGTCACACCTTGTTTATTATGTTTGCTATTGGAGCACAGTGCAGAATTCCAAATTACTTTTCATATCTGGCTTGAATCTAAAAGTAGATTTGTTTTTAATAATCAAAAACGTGTGTTGTGCAGGATGATTGCTTTTGTGGTGTCAATTTCTATAAATATACATGGGAAAATCTGAGTTCAAGATTGGACAGTTGTTTAACTTCCATAATGCTGTCTCCCAGATTGTACAGTGAATATCGATGCATGGTTCGTTAATCTTTAAGCATATTACACAGATGTTCTCTGGCAATATGGCTTGCTAAGCTTTACTTTATATGGGTGTGCCATTCGCAAGGCCACCATATCAACACTTACTGTCGATCCTTAGTTGACACTGAGTGTAGTGATAAGATACCACCTTGATATACCATAGCGTATTTTCTGAAAATACTTCCCCAAATGTGACTGTCTGGTGAATTTCACCTGAGTGAGCCAGCAATCATCATTTTCACTGTTGTGTTTTTAAATCTCAGAAAATATAATTTGAAACCTCATTTTAAATGCAGTTTGAAGCAGCAACTTCACCATGTCCAACAATTTGATTTGCACACTTGGATGGGAATCTGAAATAGTTGCCAAGTGATTGTTTTATGGGTTAAACATTGATACTAGTTTTGTGATAAACTATTGTGCGTGGGATAAATTGTAATATCACTTCCAAATATCATTGCCTGGCTATCACCTCTTGAGTTCGAATTGGCCAAATGTTGACATAAGGCTTTAGCGTTGTAAAATGTTTTTACAATAAAAGCTTGAGTTTTGAAATCTCTTCTGTTATCTCATTTGATATTATGGGAGATATAGATTAGATGCAGTGAATGAATAGCTGGTTTTCTATGTACATTTTCAGGATGGAGCTTCAAAATTTGCCGCCCTCAACAGCACCTTGAAAGAGAACAAAATACTGACACACAAAACACTGAAAGTAACAAAGAAGAAGGTAATCATCCCTTTATGTTTAATATTGGAATGAAACGTTCTCAAGTTGAAGCAGTTAATCTTGAAGCTTTACAAGTAAATCTGATTTATCTTTCCATAATGGTGTATCTTTGTTATAACTATGCTGTAAAGCAGTTCTCCGGGTAACTAAAGGGAAGTTATCAGCATTGCTGCTACTTAAGCCATTGAACATGTTTGGTTATATGTTTGAAGCTAGAACCATGCTGCTTGTTGCATATCTATCAGTGTGTTGGGTTGTGGGTAGAATATTTCTACATTGAACGGAAGTAAATCTGCGAGGCCAGGCAGGTATGCACAAACATTTCCCATGGTCTGATGGATAAAGACAACAGTCAATACAGTGTGGAGCTGAAGGAACTCAGCAGGTCAGGCAGCATGAGAGGAGCAAGAAAATCAACGTGTCAGGTCAGGACCACACTGTATTGACTCTGACTCCAACATTTGCAGTTCTTGCTGTCTTTGAGAGATGGTTAGCATCACTGGTGGTCCAGTGGTTAGGATTCGGCGCTTTCACCGCTGCGGCCTGGGTTCGATTCCCGGTCAGTGCAGCACATTTTGGGGTGGCTCAGTGGCTCGGTGGTTAGCATTGCGGCCTCACAGTGCCGGGGACCCAGGTTCGATTCCAACCTCGGGTGACTGTCTGTGTGGAGTTTGCATATTCTCCCCGTGTGTGCATGGGTTTCCTCCCGGTGCTCTGGTTTCCTCCCACAGTCCAAAGATGTGCAGGCTAGGTGGGTTGGCCATGCTGAATTGCTGGTTGTGTTCAGGGGTGTGTGAGCTGTAGGGGATGGTTCTGGGTGGGATGTTTCAAGTGGCGGTGTGAAATTGGTGAGCCGAAGGGCCTGTGTCTACACTGTGGGTCATGGAATTTAATCTCAATACAACATCTTGGCTCAAGCATTGAAATATGCCGACGCTCACAAAGGCAGAGATTCAGGTACTCATCTGGTGTTCCCTTTTTGTGTAGCGAAGGAAGAACTAAACCCGGGTTACACAATAACTCGGTTAGCCATCATGAATGAGGCAACATGACGAGAATTTTTTCAGCACTGCCCCTTGTGTCTGCGCTGGTCATAAAGCACCCACCTATTCTGATCCCATTTTGTAGAACTTCGCCCATCGCCTGCTAGGTATTCTTCATCAACATGTTCTGAACACATGATGACACTTGTCTGGCAGAGGTGGAACTCAAACTCAGATTTCTGGCTCAGCGGTAGGGACGCTACCACTGAACCACAAGACCCCTTTATAGAGCTCTGATGAAGGGTCACCAGACCCAAAACATTAACACATTTTTCTTCTTCACAAATGCTCCCAGAGCAGCTGAGCTTTTCCAGCAACTTTGTTTTTCTACCCCTTTAAAGAATTTGCATTTATTGGCGTTTTTGTCAACCCATTCAGCCAAGCTTATGACTCCATTCTGAAGGAGGTTGGACTGAACTGGGATCCCCTGCCTCAACGGTAGGTATCATTCCTACAAAATTCCACAACCCCTACCCCCACCCAGGAGTTTTGATGGCAATGGCGTTTCAAGAGTTCATCAAAATTGTTCTTCAGTGTCTCAAGGGTTCCTGCCTGGACCACCCTTTTAGGCAGTGCGTTCCAGAAACCCACCACTTCTGGGTGAAAAGTTTTTGAACAAATCCCCTCAAAATAGCCTGCTTGTTGTATTAAAACTGTAAGCCCTGATATTGATAGACAGGGAATAAAGTTTTTCCTAACGCTTAGCCAAATCCCTCAGAACTCTTTGAACCTCAACCAGGTTCCTCCTCAGTGTCTTTGTTGCAGTGAAGATTGTCCCAGCTTATTTAGCCCCTTTCTATAACTGAAATGTTCCCGCCCGAGCTGTATTAGTCAATTGGAATCAAAATTAGCTTTTGGCAGGAAGTAAGCGTGACTTTTGAAGAACATTTCTGCAACTTGAAGCTTACATTCGGCAGTGTAGCACAGGGTAGAGTGATAGTTCTTGCTGTGTGTACTTTAATGCTCCAGACACAAAAGATACAAGTATGAACATCAGGCTCACAGATGACACAAGAATGGGAGGTGTGGTAAATAGCAAAATGCTGTAGTCTCTAGGCACACCGTGTTCTAACTGTGGCTCAACTAATTTTATTTACGTCCGCTCTTATATTCAGGCAAGTATCCAATATGGTGCTTTTACCACCTTATCCACAGGTCCTCCTGCCTTCAAGAATATGCTTATGCGCACAGCAAGGTCCTCGTGATTCTCTGTACATTCTAAAACTTCCATTTAACATGTCTTGTCCTGACTTATTTGTCCTCCCAAAACGCTTCGCCTGACACTTTTCAGGATAGAATTGTATTTGCCTCTTTTCAGGCCTTCTAACCAGCCCATGTGTGTAATCCTGGAGACTAAGGCTTTTTGCTGTTTACCACATCGCCAATTCTTGTGGCACCTGTGAACCTGCTGTTCACACTTGTAGCTTTTGTGCCTTGAAAATTCATGTACACACAACAAGAACCATCACTTTATGCTGTGGTATGCTGCTGGATGAATGCTTCAAGTTGCAAAAATGCTCTTCAAAAATCACACATACTTCCAGTCGCAAAGTCAGTTTTGGTTCCAGTTTGCCAATTCCGGTGTATCTCCTAGGCTTTTAGCTCCTTAAGCAGTCTGAGACCATTAAATTATTTCTTGGGGTCAGAAAGGTGTCCTATGAAAAGACATTGAGTAGAATTATATTCTTGAGTTTTGAAAAATAAGGGTTAACCTTACTGAGTCAAACGTTTGGAAATCTGGTGCGATAAATTGTTTCCATCTTCAGGCAAAATCACACAGTACTTAGAAAATTTCCAATCTCCAAATGATGAAGTTACACAAACATTGAGTTTGGTTGACAGTTAACAGATCAGGGATCAAAACTCCGAACTTGCCTGTCGTTTATAGATCTAACTTTGTATTCCACTGTGTAACTGTGTCAAAAATTGAGTCCGAAATTTTGATTCTAATTAGATTTAGTTGCATGATAAATGGTATAAATAAGGCATGGAGTAGTATGTTTGGGAAATATGACAGTGCGTTCACAATGGATGAAATAAATTCACCTCACTTTTCCAGGGTGTAGTTCAGGGAATTGTACCATTCCTGGGAACTTTCTTCACGGACTTAACAAAATTGGATTCGGCTTTCCCCAATTATCGTTTCGTAAGTCTGTTTTACAAGATTTGGATTCCTTATTTGCTGATGAGCACTATTGTTACAGT
Source organism: Stegostoma tigrinum (assembly GCF_030684315.1). Classification (NCBI taxonomy): domain Eukaryota; kingdom Metazoa; phylum Chordata; class Chondrichthyes; order Orectolobiformes; family Stegostomatidae; genus Stegostoma; species Stegostoma tigrinum. The sequence continues at coordinate 14,474 of NW_026728582.1, read as the reverse complement.
TTCATTGCAAGCTGCTCATAGCAATAAAAGAAACTAATAAGTATGATTAATGATACTGATGAGAATAATGTGATGCTTTGTGTTGCGAATCAAACAATATGTAAATAAAGAAACATGCAAAAGGCTTTTCAGTTGATTGAATACAGGTTTAGTTTTTCTAAAGGTTGGATAAAGTGGGCATCATTTTTATTTTGTACAGGTAAATTTGTTAGCTGGACGTCACTGCCTATTGTGCAGTTGAGCAGCTGAGAATGGCATCAGCTTGGTACTGATCTATTTGAGTGGAACAAAGGGCTCTATGTAATGGCCAAAATATAAACCTGGTGGAATGATCGATCATTTGTGTTTGACCTTTGACTATTTCCTAAAATTGAAACAAGTTTACAGAGTTTGTATTTCACTGCTGATCTGTTAAATTTCATGATCTCATAGTGCCATTTGACCTTTATATATATTGAATTAATTTTCTTTGTTCATGTCTATTTCTTACAGAATGGCTTGATCAACTTCGACAAGAGACGAAAGGTGATTGTACTGTGCAAAATGTTTGTAAATGCATGAAACGGGAAAAGCGTGCCTTTCAATATTGTTGTGCTTTTTCTGCTTGATGGGGAATGTTGGAAGAGTCCACAACTACATCTTAAATGTGGATGATCACTAATAAATCCAATAAAGAAATCAGGAGAAGCTTTGTTGCTCGCAGCAGTCAGATTGCAGAAGCTGCTGCTACCAGGACAAGTTGAGAAGAATAGCAGAGATGGATTTGAGAGAAAGTTAGATGTCAGAAAGGGCACAAAGAGGCCCATTAAGAATTTGGAGCATGGTGGGAGAAGTGTAGAGAGCAGCATGGAGCAGTTCAGCCAAATGGCCTGTTTTTGCACTGCTGTTATGATGCAAGTTACCTTTCAGCATTCACAACCAGGTCCAGGACCTTCCTGGTGTTCTGTGAATGAAGATGTTGTGAAATTAGTCTGGGTGCAATGGAAGCTATTTCATTATCGAAGAGACTGAGTAAATAATCTCTCCATATTAGTTGGTATTTTCCGTCAGAAGAGAGGCATCGGTTACTTATGGAAGATCAGAAAGTGAGGGAGTGCAGCCGTTGGGGTCATCACTGACTGGGCATTTGATTCCATATTTCTGAATTTGGTAAGACCAACTTCTGAAATATCTCTGTTGCCATGGTTACTATTGAGGGTATCGTACAATCCCTATAGGGTGGAAACCGGCTATTTGGCCCAACAAGTCCACACTGACCCTCGGAAGAGCATCCCATCCAGACCCATTCCCCATGTCTAACCCACCTCACCTCAACATCCCTGGGCACGATCGACAACTTAGCATGGGAATCCACCTCCCCTGCACATCTTTGGACTGTGGGAGGAAACAGTAGCACCCAGAGGAAATCCATGCAGACGATATTTTGGTCTTGTACTGCAGCATTCAGCAGACAGCGTGAGAATATTAACATGATACAAAGTTCAATTCATTGTTTGTCACATGGTTTTGCTGACAAAACTGTAACTTGAGGTGCCATTTTAATCTAACCTATGAATAGAATAGGTTGCAATCAGAAACAACTGACGCCGAATTTGCCAAGCTGGGCCCTGTGGTGTAAAATCAGCTGGGATGCAAAATAGGCATCCAACGCTGTGTGACTCCACTTAATTAGCACAGAGTGTCATCTGTCAAATAGCCCGTCATTTCTCATGGATGATGCTTCAAGTGTTTATTTCAACTGATCTGTTGAAAACTGGCATGCACTTAACAACTTAAAAGTAACGTTATGAACATTTGACTTTGAGAGTTCTGCCCCTCTTTACATGTCAAATCGTGACAAGGTTCAACCAAGAAGCCAACGTGATTGAAAGAAAATAGTCCAGTAACTTCTAGCGGCACATGGCCCGTAAATTTTATGATGCCGCAACTTTGAAAAATTAACTCAACATGTTCACCATCTGCCTTGGTATCAATTACGATAGACCAGCCACTTATTTTGTACTTTGCAGAATTTCTTTTGCTTGGATAAATGATCTTTCATAATGTTTCTTGCCTTCAACCTAAATCAGCTTCTGGTTCTGAGGTGAATCCCTAATACTTCTTTGAAAAAAAATCCATCATTGAATCATGAATTTGTGACCTGAAACCATCCTGGATAATCTGTACAGAAATTTATCCTTGAAAAGTCACATAAATGTCATTTATTTCCAAAGCAGAAATATTTTTGTGACATGATTTACCGTGTGGTTGGAGTAAAGTTATTGATGCTGTTTAAAGTACCACTGAGTAGGATATAGCAGTTACACTTCTTGCAATTTTAACATTTTGTCAACAGCTTGTTATTTATTTGTGTTCGTTCAGGAATATGAAATCATTTCGTGTCTTAAATATATGCAGTTTGCTTGTCAATGTTACATCATTCGCCCAGACGAGAAGTTTCTGGACCTGTTCTTCACACAACTATACTTAGCTGAGAAGAACAAGTAAGTAACTGGATTGTAGGAATGTGCAGATAAAATATTTTCGTTTGGTTTTTAAAATCTCCCACAATTTTAACTACTGTTGAATGCTAGTGAGCCTGCCAATTTATTATCGTCTTCCTTTTCGTTGGTTTCAAAGTTGTGATCATGAATTCTGACATATTGGAATAAAGCCGGTTGCTCTATGAATCATTTCCATTGTGTTGTATCAAAATGTGTTTTATTGGCGTATAATAGCACAGATCGTACTGCCGCTAAGCCAACGGGAACAGGAAAATGCAAAGACTTGATGAGTGACCAATTTTCGCAACATGTCCAAGACCTCGTGCTTTGGGTGCATCTACAAATCCAGATGTAAACTGTACTAGTTTTGAGATGTGTTTCTTTTTGTTCGAATTTCTTTTCAAATACACAATCCTATTACGAACACAAAATCAGTAACAAGCCGACACAATTGGCCAGCATTTTTAAGTATTTTTGAATGGTTGCCTAAAAATATCATTTCCTCATCTAGAGATGGCCACAGTGCCTTTTTAATAATACAAGCAAAAATAAGCTCCAACTAAAAAATAATGACTTTGCCATTGGTGGGCCAGAGTTGGTTAAGGATCAGATTTTAGAAAACTGAATTTGGTTTTTGTTTTGACAGAGCAGGCTTTGTAATATTTACATTAGTTGACAGCAGTTAGCTTCTTCATAAGTGGGTGGACAGAAGTTATTATTTAAAATAATCTGTGCTGCTTGGCCTGCTGTGTTCAGCAAGCTCCACACTTTGTTAGCTCCCTATTAAGGTCATCCTCAGGCTATGGATGAACATGTGTAACAAGCACCTGGCATTATCATCAATTCAAACACCGGTACAGTCAGTTTTGAACCAACTTCAATCATGATATTTTTTGTAACAGGAAGTACAATATGTGACAGAACCTCAGTTTGCGTGGATCATAAGTTGTATTTAAAGTTTGTTTTGACCTCTGGGACAGTTTGGCTGATTTTCGGACAGATTGTCTGAAAAGAATCAGAAACAGAAAGCCTTGCTCCCGTTGCTACTGGTCAAGAGAGCTACTCTTTCATTTCACTACCTCCTACACGTGACACGTGGTGTTTTAGTCACCTGCCGTGACTGATTCATGACCACTTTTATATTGTTTGCCTGATAATGTCTGTACGTTCACATGACAGTGTGGATGAGGCCCAGACGAACTTCTGCATCACATTAAAACCTATTCTATTACCTTAGGCACTCAAAGTTTGATTCTCATTTTTTTCAATTCACTTTATTTCAAGCCTGGTCCTTGTTAATTTTTCTGCACCTGCTGTCGATGTTTGACAGTTTTGTTCAATTCCATGTGTTCTGCAAAAAGACTTGTTGGGTTATCTTCTTGGTAAAAAAAAAATACCCAAAGGACCTGTGCATGCTGTCATTCAAAAACACACTCCGAAATTGCTGGAAAAATTCAGCAAGTCTGCCAGCATCTGTGGAAAGAAAACAGAGTTAACTTTTGGGTCTGGTGACACTTCCTAAGACCTCTTATCATCTTGATCTGCTCTTCACATAGCAGAAAAGATCACTGTGCCGACAGTGAGAACGTTTGCAGTTAAATCTGCTGCCACTCATTAGTCAAACTAATATTCAATGTACTCCTGCCTGAAAACATGTGTCTTTTGCAAGCAAAATTATCATTCATGCAATTTCATTTCCATGTCAATGATTGATTTGCTATCAATAATACGAATATTGAACAAAGGCATCTGTTTAATTTTGAATGAATTTTGTCTGAAAATGTTTATCTGCCATCCTGCAGTTCCAGTATTTCCTCTGAACGGGAGAAACCAGCAAATCCCAAAAAGAGCGTGTTTAAGCTCTTCAGCTGGTAAGTATCCCATGTTAAATACAACAGATATGTCATGACTTCCTTTATTATAGGGATGATTGGACAGACAGATAAGTACATCGGTTTCTTGACAAATGGTTTTGTTTGATATGGACTCATTATTGCTTCATGGGACTGAGATGTTTTTAGTCACTGATAAAGTTGATTAACTTGAGGCGAACCAAGGAATGGTAGTGCTCTTCTCACCTTGTGAATGTGTCTATTGTAGACTGATTGATAGAGATTCTTTGCTTTGACCGTGATTGTAGAATGTGGACCTGTGATGAGCTTGATATTGCTGTCTCATGATTCTCATTTATTATCAGAAGTTTATACACCATGGCTAAATTTCACCTCATTGAATTTGTTTATGAGCGACAATTAAACAAAAAAGCTGTTACTGTGAAATGAATTTGCATATTTGTGGTCCGATAAGATGAAAGCTGGCAATGATGAACAATTTGGAATGAAAAATCAGATCTATGTTCTACTTTGTGGGTCAGCAGGCAGCAAAAATAACTTGTGCTGAAAAATTATCGGCCATGCTTCTCAGACTTGAAATTCCACATGACAACTCAAATGTATTGCCATGTAGAAGTTGACATGAAAGTATATGTTTGTGTTGTCGTGCATGCATAAGTAAAGACTTCAAACTTATTTTTTTCAGTAACTTTCCTGAGCTAGAGACATTATTTTATATTTCTGTACAATAGTCAAGGACTGAGCTGATCTCAGCAAAGTCATATTCTTTTCCCCCACACACCCATGTAGAGTTTCGGAGGAAAGCCCATGCCTTGTTGGTGCATTTTGCCTTGCAGTGATGTGGACTATGTCATGCAACTGTTATATCAAAACCAAGAAAGTGAAGGGAAACACTTATTCACTTGCTGGAATATCTTCTCTTTACATGAGTGTAGATGTTCTCTGGATGTGATTTTAGTTTCCGGAGCTGAAATATGATTGTCAAGGTGGAGGCAATCAACAACGCTGCATTAGTTTGCAATCTCACATTTCAGCAGCCATCTGCTCTGCTCCCTGTATTATGTCATGCCTCATGTGCCAACATCAGGATTTTCAGTGTGGGAAATTTTTGTCATGCCATCTGCAGTACTCCTTTTGAGAGTTTTGGGAAATTTTCTGTGTTAAATGTGCAATCTGAATGCAAGGTTCTGAATAGGAATTCTAACTTTTGCAGTACCCATATCCTGAAGGCCAGATTAAGAGTTCACTATCCTACCTTTCAAAGTATTGTGCACAGTTTTCTATCACTTATCAATGGTATTACTTTGTTTTAACTTTAATTGTCAACAAAATTCTTCTTTCAGGAAGAAAGTATGTACGCCTTAGCATGTGGCCAGGTTGGGGTAGATTTTCTACTTTGTGGGTATTCAAGTCCACATTTTCCCTTTTGTATGAACTAGGTTGATATCAGGTTGAATAACGTTGTCATAAGTCCAGATTCTTGTGCCACTTGTATATGCAAAATGTTATCTCCCATCCGTATACTCCCTAACCATTAGAAAATGGAACAATATTCAACACTAATAATGCTAACTCTTGGTATTAGTGCGTCACTGTTAATTTGTCACAGGTTGAATGTGGCAAAATTCAAACTTCTGATACTCACAGCATCAACATACCTTCATTCTAGTTTAATTTGTTTGAAAGTTTGTCCAGAATGTAATGACGTTTCAATATTTCTGATGTGTTCCCCTTTCCATTTTGCAAACTGTTTTCAAGGAGAGGTGTTAAAGCAAACAGCACACCAACTAAAAGCTCTCAGCATCCAACATCCCCTGAGAGTGACGATTGTGAAGAAAGCATTGCTTCAGCCAGAATTTCAGGAGATTGCAGCAACTTGGAAATGCAAAAGCACAGCACTTTGCAAAATCCACCGGAAAAGGTGAGACAAGAAGGCACTCACCACATAAAATAGGTTGTTCACAGAGACACTGGTCCGTCCAGATGCATTTACTTCTTCTTTCTTTTCTAACTTTCTTCTGTGTTTCTTCGCTCTGTTACCCTATCCTTTCGAGAGGACGCAAGAGGACTCGGTGATAGCGCCTCAACCACTGGAGCTGGATGACTGCCTGGCCAATCTACTTTACCTTTCTTTTGAGAGCTAATGGACTGTTAGCCATTTTGAGGTTTCAGCCAGACTGTAATCCTCAGTTTGAAGGCAGCTTCACGAAGCATCCTCATGATTGGCCGCTGCCAGCAATTTTCCATAGCAGGTCCCACTTGCCAAAGTTGGGTTACTCTGTTTCAGAAGCAATGCAAGACAGCTATGCCATTCCCAACAAAATTCAACCTTTTGCCGTTTACTGAAGCATCTGATTCCAGAACAAACATTATTTGCTGACGAAATGAAAGCTAACTTTTTTTTTGAGATGTGTAGATTTGCTTTGTTTTGCTTAGATATTTTATACAACTTTGAAAAATACATAAATAAAGCTATACATGTGATTTTTTAAAAAATCATCGCACGAACAATGAAAGTATTTCATCTTGAATCCTGAACATCATTTTTAATTTCTGCACAGTAAATTTTAGTGCATGGGGTATGACTGCAGCAGCTTGAAGTGCACTGTCACCAAAAGCAGTACTTTCGAGTCTAAAGGCTGTGCCTTGATCCAGCAATTGCAATAAAGGAATGCAGCTCCCTGCACGCAGACCTCTTGACTGCATGTTTTGTTTTTCTTCTATCCTTGGCCTTTTAGCTATTGATTATTGTGTTGTCTGCTGAAGACCGTTGTATCGCGGGAGATTATCAAAGTTCATGGTTGATGTTTATTGAATATGTCCAGGGGGACTTGTCTCAGGGATATTTTAGCAATTTATTCTCCCAAGAATTGGGTTAAGCATTATTCGGTCAGGTTTGGGTGTTTTGGAGTGGTATTATTTTGTTTTAAAATACCCTCTCCCCTTTTATGGATTCTCCTGTTTAGTGTTGTGATTGCCTCTATATTAATAATAAACTAAGAGCTGCAGTGACTTGAATGATTTTGCTTCTAGTTTCTTTGGATCTATGGCTCCATGTGTTTTGCTGTTGCTATCTCTGTCTTTCTTTCTGTCTGTGGTACTGTCCCGCACACATTCTGACCCTCACAATACACTGGCCCATTCACAGTCACTCATAATGCCATAAATGTGTGCCTTAACGTTACACAGTGTACACAGTGTAGTTGGATTCAAGATTTCTGTGCATAGTTGGGTGAAACGGGCAGATAAATATTGATGTAAGAATGTTCAATTGCTGAGTGCAAACTGAGGTCCCAAAGGGTTCATCTGACAAACTTAGAATTGAAGCACCAATTTAAATGGTCAAGTGAAATGACCACAATGTTATTGTGCTTCAGGAACTAACTTGGTAATTTATCAGTGTGCTATGTGATGAACTGTTGACGTTGGCTAAACAGCTAGTAAACACATGTGGGAGTGTAATTCCTCAGAAGTGGAACAATAAATATAACTGGAAAGAAGGAACTATCTCATATGCAACAGTTTCCAAAAGTCTTCTCAAACAAAATAATTCTTCCACAGTCACTGAAATCCACGGACAGTGCTTCCACAGGAGATTCACGCAGTAGTGGTGTGACATCAAATCCACACTGTGACATCGCGAAGTCTCGGAAGCGTGCTTGCTCAGGCAGGTTTGAGAGTACAACACGCCCCCGATACAACCAACAAAATGGGGAAAGCTGCCTCATCCGTCTGGGTTTTGAGCAAGACCAAGCAAAAGAATTTAAAACTATTTTGGTAAGTACCTGGATTGTTTTCTCTCTTCGCAAGTCTAAGTATTTGTTGTTGTTTCCTGTCAGTATTGACAGAAAGGCGAGAGAATATTTTATCCAAACTATTTGTTGCCATGCAGTCATATTCATTGTCTGCTTTCCACATTGCCAAAGCCTTTTTTTTTTTTTGGTCTATGGGTGTGCTTAGTCCATCATTTGGATCCGGTTTTGCGATGCACTGGCAGTGTTTAGGTTTTAGGCCTGACTGCATTTCCCTTGTATTTCTCGTTTAAATGTCAATAGTAAGGTGCAGCACTCTGCTACCCCATTTTGGGAATGGGCTGATAACTATTGAAGTGAAAAATCGCAAATTAACCCACGCCATTAACTGTGCAAAAAATCAGCAAGGAGGGACCAGATCTTTAGTTAGCTGACCACAGGCACTTTGGCCCATCTGTCTACAAATCGAGTAATATTAGCAGAGACATTGAATAGTATTTCTTTCCTGTCTTTGACTCATGTGAAATTTAAAAGGCTGGAGCATGGAAGAAAGCACGTCAAAAAAAAGGGTTGGAGAAGTGTGCAAAATAGAAGAATTGCCAAACTGACTAGCTGAGTGAAGCCTAAGGAATGTTGGCCAAATTGGAAGGCATATAGATTATTTGTTTGGCTTGATCGTTAATTTTCCTTGAAGGGATCAGTGATAGTATTTGATTGTGGCTCCACAGAGCTCAGTGTGATGTGTGTGAAATTGCTTCTGGCATTTAAATATGGTTTACAAACACCATCTCTATGACCTGGTAAAAAGAACATTTGTTGGGTTGTCAGAGAGTTGGAGCTGGGGCAGAACCAGCCGAAGAATTGAGGAGGAATTTAGACAAGCAAATGGCAAACGACCTGTTCAAATTGAACATTTGTGAAATACAAAACAAATTGCAACAAAAATGGCAACAACGTTTCCTGCTAAAAAAGGAATATATTTTTGCCAATGAACACGGTTGTTTGAGGCCAGGCAAAGAATCATGGAACGTTATTACAAAGTGAAAAAAACTTTGGGTAATTGTGTCTGTGCTAAATTTCAGTAAGAAGTATCTGACTTGTCCTGTTCCAATGTCCTTTTTACCACTGCACTGCAAATTTTGTCTCATATAATTATTCGTTCCCCTCAAGAAGGCAATTTAATCTGCTTTGTCCACATGTTCAGATATTGTGGTTTGGTAACAGCAGAATTCGCAATTTTTTTGGCCTTTTCTCCTCACCAATGACCTCAGATTTTGTCCTTGGTACATCGTATCAGAAGGGCCAAGAAACAGTTTCCCTCATTTCCTTGATTTAGTCTGAGCAAATGACTGTTATTCATGATTCTGCACTCTCGTTCTCACTCAATTTTGTGCCTATACCGCCACTGCCCATTTCATTCCACAGGCTTCAGTTTTTGCTCGCACACTTGTGTGCTACTTTATCAAACATATTTTAGAAAACCCAGTGCATCGCCAATGAATCACTAAAATCAGTGATTAATTGTTTACAGCCTGCGCAAACGGAGTTGAAAAGACATTAGTTACTCAAAAAAGATCAATTTATGGGATATTAGTTAACATAACCTCTAATTGTGTCATAGTTGACTCTACCACTTTGAGTTGTCGAGACATACAGCGCAAAATATCCCTTCTAACCTTTCCTATTTCAGTACTTATCCAAATGTCTTTTACCTATTGTTATTCTGCCTATATCTGACACTTCCTCAGGAAGTTAATTCCACAAATTCTGTGGTAATTTTCAAATTTGTTGTTCGTTAATATATTTATTATGATCTTTGCTTTGCGTGGCTGGCAAAGTAATTTTTTTTTAGCCATGAACTACGGTGCAATTAAAGTGAAATTAAGCATGAGTCTAGTCAACCAGAAAACATTGTGGTTCTCCAGGAGAAACAGCAAATCAGCTCGTGCATTTCATCTTGCAGGTCATTGCTCAAACTTGAGCTGAGAGACGTGAGCGCCAAATATAAGATAGAATTAAACAAAAACAGACAATTTCTCCAAAAAATTGGTCTTTTCAATATCCTGCCCAACCAATATTATTCCTGTGCAATTCACAATTGATTGAATGTGAAATATTTGCACTGTCTTCAAATCACAAATTGCTAAATATCTCAAACTGTAAAGCAATTTTATGAACCATTTTATACATATAAGCACAGTGTTAGGAAATTTCAGATTTTGTGAACAACCATTGAGCCATTTTCTGTGTTGACAATAAATGTTAAAAGCAGGCAAATGGTATTGGGGTTTTGAGTGGGAGGGGATGGAAGTGGCTTATTTAAATTACTACTTTCATAACTACTTACTGACTTCAAACTGACTGTGTAGGTAAACCTGAGCACTGGAATCTGTTGCTATTCACATTGCAGCATTTACTGATCACAGTCTATGGGTTATGGAGCATCGAAGGCATGTTTTACAATAACGGCCCTACCAGTCTTCATTTTCTTCACGTAACTTTTACAGCTTTCAGTGTAATGTCCCAATTGGTCTTCTGAGTGAAAACAGCTATGTTTTTCAACCATTTGGAAATTGAGCTTTGACAAATTTCATTTGTTTGTGTGTGTGTGTCGAATGCATGAATGAAAAGTGAATATTGTTTTATTTAGGTGACTAACCAAGACCGGGTATCGGACATCTTCACGAAAGCAATGGCCGTGCTCGGATTTGAAACCGACTGTCCTCAGGATTATGATCTTGCGCAGATCATTGAATCAAAGAAAGGTGAGCAGTGGAATTTGCATCAATTTAGTCTAAATCTATTTCTGAATATCATAACAGCTGCAAAGGGATTGATATTTCCCACTAATTTCACCAAAATGCTGAAGATATTTCAATTTGTATAATTGAACACATCCAACTATGTTCAGCAGGATTCATCTCTGATGAATGTAAAGCCAGTAAACAGCTAATATTTGCACCTAATAGAATTATTTGGTGTCCCGAATTTCATCTGATTGCCCTAAAGCCAAAAAAATCTCCAAGAACTGCAAATACTGGAGAGCAGAAGTGCAGGAAAAACACAGCAGGTGTGGCAGCACTTGTAGAGAGAAATCAGAGTGAATGTTTTGGGTCCAGCAGCCCTTCTTCAGAACCACTTCACATAGAACATAGAACAGTACAGCACAGTACAGGCCTTGTGGCCCACCATGTTGTGCCGAGCTATTATCCCACTAGGATCAATCTATCCTGCACGCTGTACTTTTTACTATCCTCTACGGGCCTACCCAAGGGCCGCTTCAAAGTCTCGAAAGTATCTCACTCCACTATCCCTGCCAACAGCGCATTCCACATGCCCACCACTCTTAAAGCCGTATTGAGTGAAGGTTACACATCTGGAGTTGGTTGTGGCAATGAGCCCAGAATTATTCACATTGATATAACATTGTTCTGCTTTGTTCAGTCTTGTTCTAACTGGTTATTCCAAAAGAAATGCTTCCTGTTGCTAAACTTAATCTTTTTCCCCTCCTTTTGCCCCATGGCTGAGAGACAAGAAATACAGGTGTGGTCACTGCAGCCAAATTGCTAATCTGCAGCAAGCCTCCCCTCACCATTTCCTGGTGAAAAGTAGAAAAGAGGACTCAGAGGTTTCATTCTGCTGTGGTTTAAAACATGCGATCCAGACTCTGTTCAACAGGATGTCTTATTAGGATAAAGAGTCCCAATGCATCTGCAGCATGCAATTCCTGTCAATTTTCTGAGAAAAAAAAATCAATCCACTGGCTGCAAGAGTCACTGACGAAGCTGGCTTTTATTGTGCATCGATCATTGCCCTCAGAAAATGGTCATACGCTGGATTACTGACTTGTGTTGGTTTTCGGTGTCCCCAGTGGTGTTAGCTTGAAGATTCCGATTCAATGCTGAAGGAAATGATTGCTTTTCTCAGTGTTTTTGCATTGATCACACTGCAACTTTCTGTGTTTGATGCTGTACAATCAATATTATGAAAGCATATGTGAATAATAATGTGCTTTTCCTCTGTTTTTTTCAGTGCTCGTACTTCCGCAAAATGCAAATGTGTATTATGCAATGAATAAAACCGTAAATTATAATTTCATCCTGAGGAATCGGTACACAGATAGGCCTCCGAGCATGACAATACCAGGTTTCACCAGAAGAAGATCTTCGTGTTTCTGGAAGTTTTAGCTGTAAGGAACACACAGTTTCATATTGTCTCAATTGTATCTAAAACCTCTTGTTTAATGTTCAAAACCCTGCTCTCTCTGAATAAATGACCTTGACAGTATTCTACTTCAAATTATAGGGCAATTTGGAAAACAGTGATTGCCTTCAGACAACCTGGACGAAATGAACTTTGGATTTTCGAGTAAAGTGCTTCTCTCTGCCTTTTATAACATCTCGCACAACAGCTAATTTTGGTTAAAGGCTGGATAATTGAATCCTGTGACCTGTCTTCCATAAACATGACAAACATGTTTTGATTGGTTGGTTTTGAAAAAGCAATCTGTGAGTGAGAGCCAGTATGAGACTATGTGTGAGTGAGAATGAGAGTTTGTGTAAGAATGAGACCGAGAGGTTGTGTGTGAGCGAGACTGTGAGTTTGTGTGAGTGAGAATGTGTGAGTGTTTGGGTGAGTGACATTGTGTGAAGTCAGAGTCAGATTGTGACTGAGACTGAGTGTGTGAGTGAGACTGTGAAAATGGGAGTATCAGAGTAGGCTGTGAGTGAGACTGCGAGTGAGAGAGTGAGACTGTGTGAGAGAGACGTGGAGTTTGTAGTTGAGTGAGATATGTGTTTGTCTGAGTGAGACTGTGTAAGTGTGTGTCTGAGAGTGAGACTGTGTGAAGTCAGTGAGATTAAGAGTGAGACCATGTGTGTGAGTGAGTGGGAGTGAGACTGTGTGTGAGTGAGACTGAGAGTGAGACTGTGAGAGTGTGAGTCAGACCATGAGTGTGAGCGAGATTGTGTCAAGTCAGTGAGAGAGTGAGTGAGATTGTGTGAGTGTGAGTGCGTGTGACTGTGTGCAGTCAGAGTGAGACTGTGTGAGTGTGTGTGGGTGTTTGTGTGTGTGTGTGAGAGAGAGTCAGAGTGAGATCGTGTGTGAGAGACTAGGAATTTGTATGTGACTGAACGTGCATTTGTGTGAGTGAGACTGTGTGAGTCTATATGTGAGAGTGAGATTGTGTGAACTCAGAGTGAGTCAGTACAGTGTGGAGCTGAACGAAGCTCACAGGTCAGGCAACATAAGTGGACAGGAGAGTCGATCCTTCCTCACGACTAGGGAGGGAGAAGGGAGCCGGGAAATAAAGAGGGAGAGGAGGGGTGTGGCTGGGGAAAGTCAGGTGCGATGGTGATAGGTGAGTGCAGCTAGGGGTAGTGGGGACTGGTCAGTGGGAAGGGCAGAGCAATAGGTGAGAGAGAAGGTGGACAAGTTGTGTCAGGTCAAGGAGGCAGGCATGAGATGGTGGGTTGGACATGGCATGAGGCAGGGTGGTGGAGAGGTTTTAAAACTGGTGATTTCCATGCTTAGGCCACAAAGCTGTAGGCTCCTGATGTGGAATATGAGGTGCTGCTCCTCCAGTTTGCGGGTGGCATCATTGTGACATCGGAGGAGGCCCAGGATGGAGATGTCATCCAGGGAGTGGGAGGTGGAGTTAAAATGCTTTGAAACCAGGAGCTGTTGCATTTGTTATGAACAGAGGGCAGGTGCTCCATGAATTGGTCTCCGAGTCTGCACTTGGTTTCACTGATGTTGAGGTCGCCATGTTGGGAACAATGGATACAGTAGGCCAGGTTGTAGGATGTACAGGTGAACCCCAATTGGACATGGAAAATTTGCCTTGGATGGCCATGAAGGGGGAGTCGTAGGGTCAGTGTAGCACTTCCTGCAGTTGCAGAGGAATAGGCTGCGGGTGGTGGGGTTAGAACATAGAACATAGAACACTATAGTACAGTACAGGCCGTTTAGCCCTCGATGTTGCGCCGACCTGTGAAACAAAACTGAAGCCCATCCAATCGACACTATTCCACTATTATCTCTATGTTTATCCAACAACCATTTAAATGCCCTTAAACTTGGCAAGGCTAGTACTGTTGCAGGCAGGGCATTTCACACCCTTACTACTCTGAGTAAAGAATCTACCTCTGATATCTGTCCTCTAACTGTCACCCCTCAATTTAAAGCAATGCCCCCTTGTGCTAGCTATCTCCATCCGAGGAAAAAGGCTCTCACCGTCCACCGTATCTAATCCTTTAATTGTCTTGTATGTCTCTATGAGGTCACATCTTAAACTTCTTCACTCCAACAAAAAACAGCCTCAAGTCCCTCAGCCTTTCCTCAGAAAGACCTTCGCTCCCTGCCAGTCAACATCCTGGTAAATCTCC
>NW_026728581.1:0-39991 GCF_030684315.1 Stegostoma tigrinum | reverse complement strand
ATAGCTATAAAATCATGCCCGTCAACCTAGAAATGTGCTATTAATTTGTTGATTTTGTTCTGAATACAATGAGCACGCAAGCAAAGAGCCATGAATTTAGCTTTATCACTTGATTTCACCTCTTGACACTATTTACAGCTGTTTTCTGTTTGTACATGCTGCCTTTTCCAGTACCACGCTGAGTATTGTTATCCCGATAGTTCTTTCGTCTCAGTCCGTGTGTATTCCTGGGCGAATGTGCTCGTGTGGTCTCAGGAGTTGCGGAGGTCACGGCTCTGGGACAGCCGTTTCATCGCCCTATGCTGCAGGTAAGAAGAAAAGAAAATCTCTTGCTCTGAGCTCTGCAAACCTGGGCAATGTCAAAAGGGAAACAAGGTGAAAAGAATTTCAACAAGAATCTCAAAATTAACTGCTGAATTCATATCAACATTACGGGGATCGCCCAACTTAGTGGCCACAACATCCCACTTTCTATTCTTCACAAACAATCCAAAGGCTGAAGTATCCGTATCCCTCTTAACTTTTATGGTTTTTGAGCTAATTTCTTTTTTCTAACTTGTGCATATTTGTGGTGCCTTATGACTTGTTGCATTTAGCAATTGATAAACTCACTCTCTCACGAGTTCAGGAGAAGCCAGTTTTATAGAATCCCCAGTGTGGAAACAGGCCACTCAGTTCAACAAGCCCACAGCAACCCTCCAAAGAGCATCCCACCTAGACCCATCCCCATTCCCCTACTCTATCCCTGTCAGCCTGCATTTCCCATGGCTAATGTACCTAACCTACACATCCGTGGGCACTGTGGGTAATTCAGCATTGCTAATCCACCTAACCTGCACATCTCTGGACTGTGGGAGGAAACCAGAGCACCCAGCAGAAACCCACACAGACAAGGGGAGAATGTGCAAACTCCACGCAGACAGTCATCCAAGGCTGGAATGGAACTCAGGTCCCTGGTGCTGTGAGGTAGCAGGACTAACTACTGAGTCACCGTGTCACCCTGAGTTACCTTGACTCCTTCTGAAACATAGGAAGGTATCCACAAGACCAAGATCCTTTTCAATCAGCTTAATTCGTACCAACTGAGGTGGATCTAATTGGGTGTGTAAAGAAGGGGAGTCTTTCACGAGGGAACTTAACAATTTGGGAGACTCAGTCACCGAGGGAGCCTGACCCGAAGACTGGTCAAAACAATAATGATTCGATATGAATTAGTTAGAATGCAGCTGTTAACAGTAATCCTCCATCCCTATGTGGGAGCGAGATTTAACATTCAAAATCAAAACTGAAACTCTTGAACAAGGTAGTTCAAAACAGCCAGTTCTCTGATTGAGGTTGTTGACTTGCTCGCCGAGCTGGCTTCTTCTCATTGAGACGTTTCGTCACCATCATCGGTGACATCATCAGTACAGCCTCCAATGAAACGATGTTATTCTACTCTGTCTGGAATTGACACTGTCCAGTCTGTTACCATGAGTACTGTCATTTCCGGTTTTGATCTGTATGGGTTTGTGTGTGGGGGTCCAATTGTATCTGTTTGTTGGTTGCATTATGGGTGGAGAATCACGCCTCTCAGAGGACACTGCGACAAGGTAACCGTAGTAGCCCAAGCCAAGCATAGACATGCACAGGAATTCCGAGAGGCATGGTTCTGCACCCGTTCTCCAGCCTCACATTCTTGGTCTCTTCAGTCTGAATATGATCACTCAACCATATCCTTGATGACAAACAATAGAGTCTTACTTCCCAAAATCTACAAACAGGACTGTCCAGACAGATCCATTTGTTCTAATGATATCATCTTCCACTGGAGGGATTCCGAAATGTCTGCATTCTTCCTCAACTGAGCATTCCTTGCATTCGTGGTTGACAGAGCTGTCAGCCATGTCCATTGTGCTGCAGGGTTCCCAAGCGGAATATGAGTTGCTGTTCCTGCAACTTTGGGGTGGCATCATTTGTGGCACTGCAGGAGGCCCATGTTCAGTTTGGTTATGACTTTTGAGGAACGGAAGGTCCCTTTGAGATTGAAATTGGAGAAAGATTTCACGATTTTTACATGTTCTTGTCCTTCTGTTATGCCCCTAGGAAAAAAGCAATGAAAGTGCCGTTAATGTTTTGCACGGCGAGCTGCTGCAAACTAACCGGTCTCACACCATTACCGTCACCTTGCCCTTGTGAAGGCAGATATGGATAAGGTTCTCAATGCTGATAGAAGATTGAAACCACTCTAATCCTGTGACGATGGTAAGTTTCCCTTCTTTAAAAAAAAATGCTTGCAGCTGAATTCGCATAATATAGAGCACAGTGGCTCTGGTTAACACCACTGTCTCAATTCCACCCTTTGGTGACTTTCTGTGTGGAGTTTGCACATTCTCCATGTGCCTGCATGGGTTTTCTCCGGGTGCTCGAGTTTGCTCCCACAGTCAAAAGATGTGCAAGGTCGGTGGATTGGCCATGCTAAATTTCCCAAGGTGTTCAGTGATGTGTGGGTTCGGTGAGTTATAGGTGGATGGGTCTGGGTGGGATGCTGTGAGGGGCACTGTGGACAGGTTGGGCTGACCGACCTGTTTCCACACAGTATGGATTCTCTGATTCATGATTCCATGACTTTACTGAGTGCAAAGGTCCAATATTGACTCGTCATATTCGTCTCACCTCTTTACACATTGACAAGAAAGCTTTAATGTCAGTTTCTATGCATTTGCAACTTGCCTGCTGTCTCTGACAAGGCTGACGATATCTCCTTCTCTAATGCACATCTCCTGTCCCCTCACACTGAGAGGTGCCACTTGCTTTTCATTTAGTACAATCAAAAAAACAATAGCCTCCATATCACTTCCAGCGGCTTCTCTTAACACTCACACACTGTTCTTTTTTTCCTCCAGGTATTGACCACCTATTATTTCTAATTCCTCATCTCATCTCTCTCTCATGCGCTCTCTCTCTCTCTCTCTCTCTGTCTCTCTCTCTCTCTCTCTCTCTCTCTCTCTCTCTCTCTCTCTCTGTCTCTCTCTCTCTCAGTCTTTATCTCTCCTCTCCCTGTTCTCCCCCATCACTTCACTCACAGGCACCAACAGAGGTTCACAGTCACACTATGTTACACATGCATATTCTGTCCCTCATGCACAAACACACTACACACACACAAAAAAAAAGTCAGGAACACAGTCTCTCACGAACACACTCTGTCACATTCTCACTCGTTCATACTCCATACCGTCACACAGTCGTACACGGTCTTGCACACATTCTGTGGCACACTTGCATGCACTGTCGCAGGATCTTTTGCCAATGCTCTGACTCTCAAGTACACACACACTACCACAAATCTCTCCCTCACACACTTAGGTTTGCACATTCACTTGCTGTCAAGCTCACTCACACTTAGAGACACACTCACTCCCTCATGCATGCTGTAACACTCCCTTCTTGTGCTAACTCCCTTTCACACACTCTCAAGCACAGTCACTGGCACACACATTCTGTCGTGCGCACACACACACTTTCATGCACTGTCTTTGCACTCTTGAGCACAATCATATGCTCACCTCTCTCTTGCACACAGTCAATTTGATTTGAGTCAGAGATAATGGGAGCTGCAGATGCTGGAGAATCCAAGATAATAAAATGTGAGGCTGGATGAACACAGCAGGCCAAGCAGCATCTCTGATGAAGGGTCTTGGCCCGAAACGTCAGCTTTTGTGCTCCTGAGATGCTGCTTGGCCTGCTGTGTTCATCCAGCCTCACATTTTATTATCTTGATTTGAGTCATAATTGTCACATGTGCCCAGGTACAGTGAAAAGTTTTCTTCTGCATGCAGTATAGACAGGTATATCAAACAAGGCGCATGAGTGAAACGGAACATAGTGACAGCTACAGAGAAGATGCACAGAGAGCAAGATCAAAATTAGATTTAAGCTTTTCAGTGTCCTATTCAGATGTCCAATAACAGCGGTGAAGAAGCTGTTCTTGAATCTTTTCACGCATGTAGACAAACTTTTTTTACATCTTCCCTTCAGAAAAAGGGAGAAGAGAGTGTAATTGTGGGGTGAGAAGGGCCTTTGATTATGTCAGTTTCTTTCCCGAGGCAGCGGGAAGTAGAGGTGGAATCAACGAATGGAAGGCTGGTTTGCATGATGGACTATGCTGTGTTCATGACTCTGCAGTTTCTTGTGGTCTTCGGAAGAGCTGTTGCCAAACCATGCTGTGACATGCATCCAGATAGGATGCTTTCTCTGGTACATGAATGAAAGTTGACCTTGTGGACACTCCAAATTACCTTAGCCTGCTGGGGAAATAGAGACATTTGGTGTGCTTTTTTGCCCATTGCGACGATCTGGGTGGACCAGGAGAGATTGTTGGTGATCGACACTCTCAACTATCTCCACCTCAGCAACATCTCTCTGTGTCTGATGCAGGCGCTCACACACTCACATTCTGTCACCTATTCTGTCTGTCTGTCTCTCCCTCTCTCCCTCATCGCCCATCTCTCTGTCTCGCGCTCTCTCGCTCTCTCTCGCGCTCTCTCTCTCGCGCGCTCTCTCTCTCGCGCGCTCTCTCTCTCGCGCGCTCTCTCTCTCGTGCGCTCTCTCTCCCTCCCCCACTCCCCCAACCTCTCTGGCTTTCTCTCTCTCTCTCTCTCTCTCTCTCCCTCTCTCTCTCTCTCTCTTTTTCTCACACACCAACTCATTGCTCAGTATTCCATGGTATCTGAATTGTTGGAAGAATTAACTTAGACTGAGCGTGGATTTTCAACCAAATTAGTTATGACAAAGCAGAACCAATTCTGCCTGGAAGAAGAAAGGCAGGAGCCATAATAATTTGGGATTGTTTTGCTAGAGGAACCGTGCTGTGATATGCATCCAGATAGGATGCTTTCTGTGGTACATCAATGAAAGTTGCCCTTGTGGGCACACACAATTGCCTTAGCCTCCTAGGAAGTAGAGACAACGGTGTGCTTTTTGGCTCATTGCGATGATGTGGATGGACCAGTGAACTAATCTCAGCCCATCCCCCTACACGATCCCATTATCATCCATATGCTTCTCCAAGGACTGTTGAAATGCCCCTAATGTGGCTGAGCTAACTGCATTGGCAGGCAGGGGGTTCCACATCCTTACCACTCTCTGAGTAAAGAACCTGCCTCTGATATCTATCTCAAATCTATTATCCCTCACTGTTTAGCTGTGCCCCCTCATACAAGCTGACGTCATCATCCTCGGAAAAAGACCCACACTGTCCACCCTGTCTCATCCACTGATCATCTTGTATGTCTCTATTAAATCCCCTCTGAACCACCTTCTCTCCAATGAGTACAGACCCAAGTCCCTCAGCCTTTCTTCAGAAGACCTTCGCTCCGGACCAGGCAACATCTCCTCTGCACCTTTTCCAATGCTTCCACATCCTTCCTGTAATGGGGCGACCAGAACTGTACGCAATATTCCAAATGAGACCGCACCAGTTTTTTGGACAGTTGCTCTGCATCTCAATCCCACTACCAATAAAACCTAAAACACCGTAAGCCGCCTTCACAGCACGATCAACCTGGATGGCAATTTTCAGGGATCGACACAGATGGACACCCTCTGCACAGCAACACTTCCAAGAATCTTTCCATTGACCCAATATTCTGCCTTCCTATTATTCATCCCAAAGTGAATCACCTCACATTTATCCGCATTGAACTCCATCTGCCACCTTTCCGCCCAATTCTGCAGTTCATCCAAGTCTACCTGTCACGTGCAACATTCTTCCACATTGTCCACCACTCCACCGACCTGAGTGTCATCTGCAAACTTACTAACCGATCTACCAATGCCTCCGTCCAAGTCATTTATAAAAATGACAAACAGCAGTGGTCCCAAAACAGATCCTTGAGACAAACCAGTAGTAACCAGACTCCAGGCTGAATATTTTCTATCAACCACCACTGGTTGCCTCCTTCGCCAAAGCCAGTTTCTAATCCGACCTGCTAAATCTCCCCCAATCCCATGTCTCCATGTTTTCTCCAATAGCCTACCATGTGGAACCTTATCGAAGGCTTTACTGAAGTCCATGTCCACCACGTCAACTGCCCGACCCTCATCCACGTGCTTGGCCACCTTCCAAAATTACTCAATGAGGCTTGTGAGACACGACCTGCCCTTGACAAATCCGTGTTGACTATCTCCCATCAAATTGGTGCTTGCTCGATGATTATAAATCCGATCTCTTACAATCCTTTCCAAAACTTTTCCTGCAACAGACGGAAGGCTCACTGGGTTTATAATTACCTGGGTCATCTCTACTGCCCTCTTTGAACAAGGGCACAACATTTGCAACCCTCCAGCCTTCTGGTACTAAACCTGTAGACACTGAGGATTCGAAGATCAAGGCCAAAGGCTCCGCCGCCTGTTCCGTAGCCTCCCAGAGAATCTGCAAGTTTCGAAGGATGATGCGTTGTATCCGGAGGTTGGTGGGGTGGTACGTTAGGACGAGGGAGACTTTGTTTTGGTTGTTGTCGCGGGGTGGGGTGAGAGGGATTTGTTGCAGGAAATGCTGGAGACACGGTCGAGGGCGTTATCAACCACAGAGCGGGGCAAGTTGTGGTCCTTGAAAAATGAGGACATCTGAGATATACGGGAATAGAATACCTCATCCTGGGAGTGCAGATGCAGAGGCAAAGGAATGGGGAATAGGAGATGAATTGTTGCAGGAATATGGTGGGAGGAGGTGTAATCTTGGTAGCTGTGGGAATTGGTGGAGTTGAAATGGATATTTGTTTCTCAGTGGTTGGACATAGAGTGGTCCAGGTAGGAGAGAGAGGTATCAGATATTGTCCAGGTTAACTTCAAGTTCGGGAGGAAGGTGTTGGTGAAGTGGATTATCTGTTAGAGCCCCTTGTGGGAACACGAGGCGGTGCCGATACAGTCATCAATGTAACGGAGGAAGAGGTGGGGTTGAGGGCCAGTGTGGGTACGGAAGAGGGAGCGTTCCATGTAACCTACAAAGAGGCAGGCATAGCTTGGGCCCATTTGGCTACCCTGGCCACCCTCTTTGTCTGTCGGAAGTGGGAGGAATTGAAAGAGAAACTGTTGAGGGTTGTTCAAGGACCGGAACTTGCCCCTCCTCAGTGGTCAAAAACACCCTCGACCGTGTCACCCGCGTTTCCCACAACTCATCCCTCACACCCGCACCCCATAATAACTACCAAAACAGTGTCCTCGTCGCCCTCACGTACCACCCCACCAACATCCGGATTCAATGCGTCGTCCTCCGACCCTTCTGCCATCCGCAATCCGACCCCACCACCAAAGACATTTTTCCCACCACCCTTAGGTGACCCCCTTATCCGCTCCACACTCCCCTCTAGCACTCCCGACACCCAGCACTTTTCCCTGCATATCCATAAATGTTGTCATCACAACGTTGAAAATTCACTGGTCCCGATACCTCCCCCCCATCCCAGGCCCCAGGAAGAATTTCCTCATCAAACAGATGTTTACCTGCACATCTGCTAATGTCGTAGACTGTATCCACTGTTGCCATTGTGGCCCCCTCTACATCGGGGAAACCAAACAGAGGTTTGGGGACCGCTTCACCTGTGCTCAGTTTGCACTAAAGAACTGCACCTCCCAGTCGTGAACTGTTTCGACTCTCCTGACCAATCCTCAGGTAACATGTCCATCCTGGGCCTCCTGCAGTGCCACAACGATGCCACCTGAAGGTTGCAGGAGCAGCACCTCATATTGCGCTTGGGAACCCTGCACTCCATGGTATCAATGTGGACTTGACAAGCTTCAAAATCACCCCTCCCCCTCCCGCATCCCAAAACCAGCCCACCTATCCCATCCTGCCACCTCAAACCCCACCCCCATTTCCTGCCTCCTAACCTCTTCCCGCCCCGGAGACCTGTTCGTCCTCCCCGGACTGACCTCTCCCCTCCCTACCTCCCCACCTACACTCACCTCTGCTGGCTCCATCCCCACCTCTTGAACTTGTCTGTCTCCTCTCCACCTATCTTCTCCTCTATCCATCTTTGATCCGCCTCCCCCTCTCTCACTATTTATTTCAGAACTCTCTCCCCCTCCCCCTTTTCTGATGAAAGGTCTCGGCCCAACATGTCAGCTTTTGTGCTCCTCAGATGCTGCTTGGCCTGCTGTGTTCATCCAGCTGCACACTTTGTTATCTCTACATCTCTTAACAACCTCATTAAGTGAGTTCGAGAGAGAACTATGCAGGGTAGACTTTGGGTTTATCATTCTAACTTGCCAGTCCTGAAAGATGAAAGTTGGTTTCTGTTGGATGTTTGTCTCATAGCTATGAAAGATATCATGAAAGGATTTTTCAAATCTTTTGTTGAGAATTGTACCCATTTAGTCCGTAATCCTTTTCCTTTTTTAAAGCTTCCTTGGTAGTGACAAATTTCAAATATCTGCGGAATTTTATTTGGCTTTGTATTGGTTCTCTGTGATTCTCTGTTCATGGCTCCACGACCTCCTGGCTAATTACAGAATTTATCATTGATGTGCTTCAGTCTTATATATCCCAATTTCAGGAGAAAGTCCAGAGAGACCTTTGAAAGGAAAGGGGTTTAGAAAGAAAATCTATCGATCAAAATCATGAACAGTTGATAAATTATTTGCACTTCATATTTCCAGAACCTACCCCGGAAGAGAGAGCCCAGAGAATTGCCAAAGCTGTCCGCAAACAGTCAACAGAAGTGAAGGAAAATTGGGAGCAATTGAAAACCCGTGCGAGCAACTGGCAGAAACAGGTGGAAAAGGCGTTGGAGAAACTTCAAGAACTGCAGAAAGCGCTGGATGATCTTGAGGCTCATGTGATAACAGCTGAGGGGGTCCACACTGATTGGCAACCTGTGGGTGACCTGCTTATTGACTCATTGCAGGATCACATTGATAAAACCACAGTAAGTGCAATTACATTACACTTCACTTATGAACAGATGTAACCAGAATGTTGTATCGAGACGATCAGTAATATGAGTACTTCAGTAATATTGATTGAATGGTTGTTAACTTAATTTGCAAATTAAAACTTAGTTGAGCATGCCTTCTGATGATATCACAACATGAATATCAGTATAATTGAGGATTCTATTAGTCAGTGACATCAGCTAAATTATCTGCTTGTTGCCATGTTATCAGGGTTAAAGGTAAAGTCTGAGCACGCCATTTGGCGACTCCTTAGAGAGAGACAACTGGTTATGATTTAACCTGAAGATCACCATGCCTCAGTCAAGTAGAGCGGTTGAGGCGAAGACCCTTTGTGGTAAGCTCACTGGTATGGCAATTGAGCCCTCTCTGCAGGGCATCACTCTGCATCACAAACCAACTGAATTTGAATAGAGTTTAGGATTGGAGAGCAATCCATGCAATTATTTTTTTTAATGAATGTTTCTCACTGGGACTCTCTCACTGGCAAACATTTTAAAAGCCAGCTCAGCCATACAGGCGAGATCAGTTCCTGATCTCAGCTGAATTTTTTCACCTGGGGTGGGTCAGCGTTAGGAGTTCAGTGATTGGAATGAATTCTCATTAAGTTAGCGAGAGGGATACTACACGTGAATAGATCGATGTTTTGAGAAGAGGATGAGATATGAGCCAAAGTTTAATTGATGTGGAAGACCAGCCACAATCATCATCGACGGTGGAGCAGGCTTGAGCGGCCATGCAACATTGTGCTGCCGCTATTTGACTTGTTCTGTGGAAAGGAAGGAAAATGGTCCAAGTGTCAATAATGATGAAGACCATATCATTCTACAACCTCAAAATTTGATTGTGTTCAGCATATTATCACTCCTGGTACCCCTAAATCCTGGTCTATCATCTCAGCAGCTCGACTCTGCCCATAAGCTGGTTACTTGTGACATTTTTGAGGGATCTTCCCAAGTCTGAAAATCATTTTTGTTTTTGTAGAATCAGAGTTGGCCAGTGTGGAAGGAGGTCGTTTGGCATATCATAGCTCTTTGAAGTAACTCCCCAATTCGTCCCCCTCTGCTTGGCAATGACTTGAACCACTTATAAAATCTCTTTAATGGAGGGAAACTTTGAAGGCGTCTGAAAGGAGTATTCACGATCCCAGAATACAACTGAGCCTTATTAAGTTGTTAGTTCTGACGATCAAGAGCTTGATGAAAGAGGATTGTTTTAAAAAGTGCCTTAGAAGAGGAAACGTCCAGAGGCTAAGAGGTGTAGGAAGTTAGCGAGTTTTGAGAAGATTTGTTGCTCGGGTTGAGGGTCGGGATGTGAGTTTGCTCGCTGAAGGTGTAGGAAGTCTCTTCTTGGGTTTGAAGCCGACACAATTAAATGTTTGGCAACTAGTAGTGGGCCCTTTAAAATCAAGAGTGGGCAAGAGGACATAATTAGACGAGTGCAGATATCCTGAAGTATAGTTGGACTGGTGGAGATTACGAAAATAGCGATAGGCGTAGCCAAGGAACGATTTGTAAACAAAAATGAGAATTTAATAAAATTACTGTTAATAGTATCAGTCAGGTAGAAAGTACAGAGAAGAGGATTTGGTTCAAGGTGAGACTCGGGCAGTGGAGTTTTAGACGACGTCAAGTTTTCAATGGGCAAATGTGGGACTCCAACAGGGAATGCATTGGAATTGTCAGGTCCAGAAGTGAAGTAGTTCCAGATGAAGGTTTCACTGCTAATGAGCCAAGACAAGAGACAGGTAGGCAGGATTGAAAAGATATAAAGAGACAGCTTCAGGGATTGCATGAATGTGTGGTCGGACGTTCATCATGGGATAAACAAGATGCCAAGGTTGTGCTGAGACAAGCGTAATATTACATTGTTGCCAAGGCGGAGTAATGCAATCAGTAGGTAGTGAATAGAGATTGGTGTGGGGACCACAAAGTGGTCTTCCCAGTTTGAAATTGTTATCTCTACATAGTTGCGCAACTTAATGTTCTGTTCAAAAGGCATTACTGACAAGGAAACAGAAGTTAGCCATTTGTTTACTTGTCAATATATCTTGATTTTTCCACCATGTTCTCCAATTATTAACACAACATGTGCACTGTACGAACTGAACTGTTCAAACCTTAAAAGGAAATGTTAAAATTGTGGAATATAAAGTTAAATTTATTTCATTGAAAATTTGAATAAATTACATCAAGGTTTGACCAAGACTGCAAGGAATTAGATGGAGGACCAGATGAATAAAACAAGCAGTGGTAAGGTGGTATTAGCTGGATGTTCCTGAAGAAAGAGAACGCAGCCAACCATTCTTCCATAAGGGGGATTAATTGTGTGGTGTCAGACACAGTCGATTCAATCATTCCTTCTGTCTTTACTGTCTGACTGGACTGTGGTTGTAATATTTCCTTTTTTAAACGCTCAAGGTTCGACATACTTCACTTGACATTCTCATTTTATAAATTTTAAGAAGTTGACTTATTGTCAAGTCACGGTAGGATTGAAAACACATTGTACAAGTGTTTGAAGTCAGAAGTCACATGACACCAGCTTGTAGTCCAACAGGTTCATTTGAAATCTCAAAGACTTTTGGAGTGCAGCCCCTTCATCAGGTGCAGTTCGTGAGGTGACCACAGAGAGACACAGCTTATCAGCAGAGAGATCAAAAGATCATAGAATTAGCGTGAGTGGAGTGTCAGATAATAACTCTGTACAGGTGACCAAGAGTGTTAGAGGCAAGTAAAGCGTTTATAAAGCCAATGTCAGTGCTGTGTTGTCATGATAATCAGGCAGCGCAACAGGAATGTACAAAAGGTGGCATCTCAGGTCAGACTCTGACTTGTAGCTTAGAGGCTTGTGTTCAGAATCTGTCTGAGAGTTTTAACCTTTATTTCAAAAGCAAGAATTTATAAGATACCACACTGACTGTAACTACAAGTTGTGTGTTTCTTCAACAAAATATCTGCAAACAAACAAACATCCTGGATGAAGACTTATTATCTGACACTCCACTCACACCAGTTGTATGATGTTTTGATCTGTCTGCTTATCAATTGTGTGTCTGTGTGTTTACCTCCCTGACCGCACCTGATGAAGGGACTGCACTCCCAAAGCTTGTGTGATTTCAAATAAACCTGTCAGATTACAACCTGATGTCATGTGAGCTCTGACTTTGTCCATCCTAGTCCAACACCAGCACCTCCACATTATAACTGTTTGGAACCAAGTCAGTGCAACAGGTACATATCGAACATTTGACTTCGGAAGAATGCCTAGTACTGAAAAATTCATTAATAACAAAGGATTTCTTCATTGTGCCATCTATCGTAACATGCTGCGTCTCACAGTCATAATGAAAGGATGGCCACTTCAATTTCGCAGGGCCAAGAACAGTTATGGACATTTTTAGCATGGGAGGAGGCCATTCAACCTATTTTATCTGTCCCAGCTCTCTCCCAGCACAAGAAAATTAATCCTTCTCTCGAACTCATTCCACATATTTCACAGAATTGAAATATATAGGTACATACTTAGGAGTTTTTAACATCAAGTGAGCAGTTCTCGCACTTCACCTTGTCACTAAAAATGGAAAACTTGACTTACAAAGAGTGGGTCTTTATTTTGTTCTGTTTGGATGATGAAGCAGATGCAAGTCAAAGTGCTGGAACTGGCCTCTTGAACTTACCAACTGTTCAACGTGTATAAAATGAATTCTGTGCGCATCTACTAAAAGCAGTTTTATGGAAGGAAAAGGTACCAAAGAAGATTTGGTGTATTGTGCTTGATGCTATTATACGCCAACCTGTGAAAACAGAACTCTACGACTGTGAGTGTTGAGTTCTGAGAGGGGGCTATCTTGTTTGAATTTACATTGCTAAGCCTAGGCCTATTTTCCCAACAGCAAAATTGGTAATCCAGCAAGAAATGGATATTTCTCACATTTGTTGGCTGTTAAGTGTCTGTTTAAAGTTTCCTTATATACAGGTGCTTAACCTGCTTTTCCAGTTGGAACATTTGTTGTGCCAATGAAAATTTTTTGAATGGTTTCACCTCCAGTTTTCCTGTTTATACATATTTGGTATTTTTTCAGGGTAAGGACTATCTGCAAAATCTGAGATTGGGTTTTGAAAGACAGCAGCCTTTGTTTTGGAGAGATAATGGGAACTGCAGATGCTGGAGAATGCGAGATAACACCGTGTGGAACTGGATGAAGACAGCAGGCCAAGCAGCATCTTAGGAGCACAAAAGCTGACGTTTCGGGCCGAGAACCTTCTTCAGAAAATGGGGAGGGGGTGCGGGTTCTGGAATAAGTAGGGAGAGAGGGGGAGGCGGATGGAAGATGGATGGAGGAGAAGATAGGTGGAGAGGAGAGTATGGGTAGGGAGGCAGGGAGGGGATAGGTCAGTCTGGGGAGGCCGGACAGGTCAAGGGAGCGGGATGAGGGGAAATAGGGGTGCGGCATGAGGTGGGAGGGGGGATGGGTGAGAGGAAGAACAGGTTAGGGAGGCAGGGACGAGCTGGGCTGGTTTTGGGATGCAGTGGGAGGACAGGAGATTTGGAAGCTTGTGAAATCCACACTGATACCATTGGGCTGCAGGGTTCCCAAGCAGAATATGAGTTGCTGTTCCTGCAACCTTGGGGTGGCGTCATTATGGCACTGCAGGAGGCCCAGGTTGGACGTGTCCTCTCAGGAATGGGAGGGGGAGTTGAAATGGTTCGTGACTGGGAGGTGCAGTTGTTTATTGCAAACTGAGTGTCGGTGTTCTGAAAAGCGGTCCCCAAGCCTCTGCATCGTTTCCCCAATGTAGAGAAAGCCACAACGGGGACAGCGGATGTTTTGGATATTTCTTAAGCATTGCTTTTCATTCAGAGTTGGTTCGATTTTGCTGAAGCAATAGACATAACTCACTATGACGTAGACAATGTCAGAGTTCATGTTTCGCGTCCTGTGACCCTTACTCAGATCTCACTCTTCACTGATGCTGCCAGACCTGCTGAGCTTTTCGAGCAACTTCTGCTTTTGTTGCTGATTTACAGTGCCCACAGTTCTTTTGTTTTTTACGACACAGACAAAACTCTATCTCTGCAGGTAGCATGATGCTGTATTCTTCAACTTCCCTGCCTTTTTGTAATAGAATATTGTCTGTTTAGGACAGAAGTGGCTTTTTTTGTTTGTTTTAACTTCTGCACATGCTTTCTATGCAGGCTAAAAGTCTACACCTTTTCAGTTCACTGCAGTGCTGCATAATGAAGACTTGGAACATATTTTTTATAAAGTAGAAAATCAGTGTGGTTTGTTTTCCAAAATGTGATGTGTAAGTGCAACACTTAACAGTGTGTTCATCAAACTATTGTTTCCTTTGATCTTTGTGTTGCAGAAATTTCTAGAATCATTTCATATATATTTTTCTTGATATATTTTAGCAGCTTTCCCGGAGCAAGTCTGTTTTCCTTCGGATGAGACGACTTTCAGACATACTCCCTTTATTATGAGATTTAATTGGGGTAAAATGAGGAGGATTTTTATTCACTGAGACACACATGACTTTCTGTTTAAAGCATTGGAAAAAGCATTCTGTTAGGACTGTCATGCTATCTGGTGTTTGTACCAGGCTTCCCAATTAACTGCAAGTGATTAAGGATGCTCATGGATGCCACATGTTATTACAAGAGGAAATGAACATCCAAGTAAGGATTTTATACCACATTTATACATAGCATGGACTATGCAGCATGGATGCAGTGACTGAGTGAAATGGGAAGCAGTGACTGAGTGAAATGGGAAGCAGTGACTGAGTGAAATGGGAAGCAGTGACTGAGTGAAATGGGAAGCAGTGACGGAGGGAAATGGGATGCAGTGACGGAGGGAAATGGGGATGCAGTGACTGAGACAAATGGGATGCACTGACAGAGGGAAATGAGATACAGTGCCTCAGTGAAATGCTCACAGCGAATTCCCCCTCCAGTTCTGACCTCGTCACAGTGACTTGCCCCCTCCGTCCTGACCCGCTCACAGCGAATTCCCCCCTCCATCCTCACCCGCTCACAGTGACTAGCCCCTGCAGTCCTGACTTGCTCACAGCGACTTCTCTCTGCAGTCCTGACCCGCTCATTGCGACTTGCCCCTCCGTGCTGACCCGCTCACAGTGGCTTGCCCCCTCACTCCTGACCCGCTCACAGCGACTTGCCCCCTCACTCCTGACCTGCTGTCCATTGAGGAAACGAAGCAGAGGCTTGGGGACCGCTTTGCAGAACACCTCCGCTCGGTTCGCAACAAACACCTACAGCCTCACAGCACTGGGGGCACAGGTTCAATTCCAGCCTCAGGCAACTGTCTGTGTGGAATTTGCACCTTGTCCCTGTGTCTGTGTGGGTTTCCTCCAGGTGCTCCGGTCTCCTCCCACCGTCCAAAGATGTGCACTGTAGGTGGATTGGCCATGCTAAATTGCCCATAGTGTTCAGGGGCGTGGGTCTGAGTGGGATGCTCCAAGGTTTGGTGTGCACTTGTTGGGCCAAAGGGCCTGTTTCCACACTGTAGGGAATCTAAACAATCCTGTTCCCACATCTCCATGTTATAACCCTGCTGATCACTGCACACAGAGATGTTTGATAACAAAAGGATAACAAGACTATTCAAACCCAGTGCTGGAGATGTATTTTAAATGAGTATTTTAAATATACTGAGGCCAGTGTCGATCTCCAATTCAACTTTTATTTACAAATGAACTGTCTTCAACTTTAGCACTGTCTCATGCAGAGATAGTTACCAGGGTGTCAGCATCTCTGACCCTCACACTTCTTATCTGTCAGCCAGGGCTCCCTGATTTGGGCTGTTAATATGGACCAATCAGGCAACTCATATTCTTTGAGGTCAAACTGGCCGACCTGGTCACAAACCAGCGCAGTGTGTTCATCGAAAATCAAACATGTACGAGAAGGGTAACATTACATCCCCCTGTAAAGGAAGGCATGAGGCCAAACTGGGGAGGGAAAGGGAACTGCTGATTGGGGGTGGCCCAGAGAGTGGAAGAAAATCGAATGGGAAGAAGACCGTTTGAGACTGAGGGAGAGAGATGTAATTGCCTGAATCAGGAATTCCATTTGCGAAATGGATTTTTGTGTGTACACCATGTTCAGTTTCCCCGATCTTCATCTGTACTCCTCTAAATCATTCGTATCTGAAATTTCTGTATCATTTCCAAAGGTTCTGTCTCTAATGTTATGCTGTTGGAATTGGTTGAACTGCAGAGATATCATTTATTTGCACAAATGCGTTCAGTGAAATGAGCTGCATGCTGTATATGTATTATTCTTCCTGATTCTATTATACGCATACAAATTCAAGTTAGTTCCACTTTTGAACAACAAACTGCTTTTAGATGTACGATGTATCTCATTTGCCTGCCACTTATTCTTGTTGATGAGTTGTGTTTCGGTTTTGTGAAGAAATATGAATGAGCTGGAGCACTCATGGCAATGCCCAATGTGGTGATCTTCCAACATTGCAGCTGGAAGGTGGGGCGGGGAGGGGGATGGGTTTCACAAGAACTATTGCAGAGGGAAATGGAGAGACAGGTGATGTCTGTGGCAGCACCGACACAGTGAGGAGAATGAAATGCAGCGGGAAGGGGAATCTGGCTGTATTCTCAAAGGCTGAATGGAAGAGGACAGAAAGGATTCACTCAGAGGAAGAGAAGATCAGACTGGACTGATTGTGAAACAGGTAATAATCATTGGCAAGTTACTGATAGGAGGGTGAATCATTCGGGCTCACTTTAAGACTGTTTACAGTTACCATATAGTTCCTGGGAGATGTGTAGATCAGGCCAGGCTCGTACAGAAACGCTTCCCGGAGTAATTAA
This sequence comes from Stegostoma tigrinum, assembly GCF_030684315.1. Classification (NCBI taxonomy): domain Eukaryota; kingdom Metazoa; phylum Chordata; class Chondrichthyes; order Orectolobiformes; family Stegostomatidae; genus Stegostoma; species Stegostoma tigrinum. The sequence continues at coordinate 23,201 of NW_026728581.1, read as the reverse complement.
CATGGAGACCCCACTGGGAAAGAGTGAGGGGTTGGCCGTCCTGCTTCCACTGCTGCTGGTGATGTCCAGGCCAGTCATTCTGGCCAGAGACTTGAGCTGCATCATCCGCACGAATGAACAATATGGAGGGTATGACAGTGAACTGGACTCGACGTCCAGATTTCTGAGGGAAACGGTTAAAGTTGCGAAGCTGCATAACATCTTCAGCACCCCTGCAGCCTGAGCATAGAGTAGAAACGCCTCGTCATAGCCAGACGGGTCTTTCCACCCATTGGATAGATTTCCTGTTTGCGCCCACACGTCCTCGATCATATACATTGAAGTCAAGCCGGTGTTCTTCTCTGACTACTGCCTCCTGCTGGCTGACTGTCACCTACAGGATGGCCAGCGGGCTGGCAAGGGGACATGGAAGCTGAATGTGAAACTGTTGACCCCAGATAAATCAGGAAGAAGCTCAAAAGAGAGCACACAGGTTGGAGAACGATGAACACACTTTTTGCACTCGGTGGGAGGCAGTCAAAGGGAATACCAAGAAGCTCTTTGTCCTGAAAAGTGTTCAGAAGGTGAGAGAGAGTTGGGCAAAACTGTTCAAACTCCAGAAACCCATGCAAAACCTACTCTTACTACAGACAATTGGGTCACTGTCACGGAGGAGCCCCAGGAGGTGTCGAGGCAGCAAGCCTCACTCTCTGCCTTGGAGGCCTCCAAGATAATCTTGCGGTTCAGGGTCTGCATTGTGGACCAAGAGAGAATAACAGTCAGAGACAGACAGCACTGAAACAGACCGTTTGGTCCAACTTGTTCATGCTGACTCGATATCCTAAATAAATGTAGTCCCATTTGCCAGCATGTGGCCCATATCCCTCCAAACTCTTCCTATTCATTTTCCCATTCAGATGGCTTTTCAATGTTGAAATTGTACCAGCTTCCAGGCCCCTCTCTTGCAGCTCATTTCATACATACACCACCCTCTGCATGAAAATAATGTACCTTAAATCCCTTTCAGATCTTGCCTCTCTCAGTTTAAACCTATGCCCTTCAGTTATGGCCTCTCCCACCCCAGGGCAAAGGCAATGTCTATAAATCCTATCCATGCCTCTCACGCTGTTCCTAATTTCTATCAGGTCATCCCTCAGCCTTTGATGCTCCAGGGAAAATAGCCCCAGTCTGTTCACCCTCATACTTTAGCTTTAACCCTCCAACCCAGTCACCATCCTTGTGAATCTTATCTGAAACCTTTCCGGTTTCACAACATCTTTCCGACAGCACGGAGACTGGAATTAGATACAGTACTCCAATGGAGGCCTAATCAGTGTCCTTGAAAGCTGCATGTGACCTGATGAGATGTGTTCACGTTCCTTCTTGAAGATGCTAAAGGAGAGCTAGGTGCTCCGCAGCCTCAAGGATGAACATAGCTCGATAAGTTTGTCTCAATCTGACATCCTGAAGCTCAGCAAATCCTTTTAAGTCAGTCCCTATGACACTATGCCCACAGACAGTGCCGTGACTCCCAGTCATTCCTGTCCTCGATCCTGGGGGTCTTCGACAACACCACGCAGGAGAGCCTGGACCGACCATTATCTCTGGATGAGCTGGTGAAGGCCTTGGAGTCCTAAGAAAAGAATAAAAACTCTGGGAGGTGATGCCTTGCCAGCCGAGTTGTATTCAGCTCTTTGGGAGTTGAGTGGCCAGGGCCTGCTGGAGCTTGGTGTTGTCAGGATGTCAGATTGAGACAAACGTATCGAGCTCTATTCATCCTTCAGGCTGCTGGAGCTGTACGACAGTATGCTTCTGTCAGGTGCTATGCGCAAATCCATGAGGAATGGTATCATCACCCTGACCTGCAAGTGGAAGGGAGTGAGGGAGGAAGTGAGAAAGCAACGACCAATATAATTGGCGAATGTAGCCTACAAAATTCTGTCTCAGTCATTTGTAACTGGGTCAGGTCTGCTCTGCGATTCGTGATTGACCCTGACCAAACCTGTGCTGCAGGGGACAGGACGATCTCTGAGAGCCTTGTGCTCCTAGGGATACGATCACTAGCAGGCAGAACAGAGGGGTGGATACCTGCCTCATCAGCCTGGACCAAGAGAAGGCCTTTGGCAGGATATTGCAGACCAACATGTGGGATGTGCTTTATAAAATGGGCTTTGGGGAGAGAATCTGCAATTGGGCCCGACAGATCGACACCGACATCATTAGCGCAGTCTCAATCTGCGTATGAGAAACACAGAGCTTACCCATCAGATCCAGGGTCTGGCAGGGCTGCCCACTCTATCGAGCCCTTTGCTGAGTCCATCAGGAAGGATGTGAGCCTGAGAAGTGTGATTATTCCAGGTAGAGCGGGCCTGCAGGTCAAAGCGTCCCTGTACGATAACGATGTCACCAATCTCTGCTCAGCCCCAGTGTCAGTGCGCAGGTTCATGAGCAGCTGTGACCCTTTCAAACTGGCCTCGGGAGCCACGGTAAATCGAGACAAGAGTGAGGCCATGTTCTTTGGGATCTGGCCTGAATGATCCTTCATTCCCTTCACCGTCAGGGCAGATTACCCAAAAGTGCTGGGCACACAGTTCAGAGAGCCTGGGGCGTGCAGAAAGCCTTGGGAGGTGCACATTGTGGGTAAAATCCTGGTCATCAGGTGTGAGGCACTCTCTCTGTTGTTGTGCAATGCACAGTTCTGGCCCATCACCCACACTGCACTGTTTCCCTCATCCGAGCCATCTTCCATTCCTTCTGGAAGCCTAAGATAGACCGTGTCTGCAACAACTCCATGTCCTAAGCTCTGACTAAGTGGGGGAAGAACGGACCCAATGTCACCCTCATCCTGATGTCCACCTTGTTGTGCATTAAGCTGTGTGTAGACTCTCAGTACGCAAAGACCAAGTGACACTTTGTACTGAGGTACGACCTGATCCCAGTGTTGCGAACGAAGGGACTGGCCTCTCTGCCACGGAAAGCTCCAAGTATTTGGACCGTTCTATAACATATGTCCTTTGTTGTGAAATTTGCAAAGAACCAAACCTCTGACCGCCAGTCCATCAGGTCGTGGTCAGCACGCAGCGTGCTCGAGACCCTGTGGGAAAAGGAGAGGCTGGATCCTGTCGTGTAGTTCCCAGAGCAGATTGACAAAGTCATTTGGTACAATGTGTCATCATCAGAACTTTCCAACAAACAACAAAACATAGATTGGCGGGTGGTGAGAATCCTGTCAGATTGTTTATGTGCACCTTGTTGGCCTGTGCCACAGTACACTGCCCTGGAAGTGGCTGTGGGTGAAACCCGAAACATCAGCTTTCCTGCTGCTCTGATGCTGCCTGTCGTGCTGTGTTCATCCAGCCCACACCTAGTTATCGCAGACTCCAGCATGAGCAGTTCCTACTCTCTCTCGGCTCAGTGTGAGACCTTTTACAGTTACCGTATAGCTACAGGGAGTGTGTGGATGAGGCCAGGCTCAATGTTTACCTTCAGCATATAGTTATTGGGAGGTGCACGGATGAGGACAGACTTGCTGTGAGACTGTTCACAGTCACCGTATAGTAAGTCGGAAGCATGGAGATGAGGCCAGGCCCACTGTGATACTGTTTACAATCACTGTTTAGTTTCTGGGAGGAGTGTAAATAAGGCCATGCTTGGTGTGAGACTGTTTTGTGTCCCTGTATAATTACTGGAGGTGTGTCAGTGAGGTGAGGGCAATTGTCAGACCGTTTACAGTCAAGTAGGACTTCCTGTGAGTTGTGCGAATGAGGCCAGGGCCACTGTGAGACCATTTACAGTCACCGCATCATGACGCGGAAGCGTGTAGATGCTGCCAGGCTCCCTGTCAGTAACCAGGTGGTGTGTCCACGAGGCATAACTGGGATGCACTAAAAGCTTGGGGCATAACTGGGACGATGGGGTTGCTGCTGCCGAGGCACAGTCGGGAAGGACCACTGTCTGAGGTTTTCCTGCTGAAGGTAAATGAGGGTCCATTCAGTTATCGGACCCTCCCCGTGTCTCACATGTATGTAAATATTGTTGTTGTATGTCTATGAGAGGTCTTTGGTTCATTGGGTGGAGCCAAAGTCCAATGCTTTATTTGTTTATTTGATATGCATCTGGACAGAACGCAACTGCAGTTGTGACATTGCACATATACAAAAGAGATTTCTTGTGAAAAAGGTGTATTTTTCAAATCAGAAATGTGACTGGGAGGAGTGTGGATGAGCCCAGGCTCACTGTGGGTCTGGTTACGGTCACCACATTGTCACTAATATGTGTGTATATGAGACATGGCTGGCTGTGAGACTGTGAAAAATCACTAATTAATAAGAGTTTGTTTCTTCAATTATTTGTTGGATGTGTGTGTCACTGACTGGTCCAGCATTTATTTTCCATCCCGAATTGCCCTGGAGATGTTGGTGGTGAGCTGCCTTCTCGAACCGCTGCAGTTCGCCTGCTGTGGGTTGCCCCCACAGTGCCATGAGGGAGGGAATTCCCATCTTTTGAACAGTCGCAGTGAAGGATTCCGGATATATTTCTAAATCAGAATCACGAGTGGCTTGGAGTGGGATTGAAGGAGGTGTTCCTTGATGCCCTTGTCCTTCGAAATGGAAGCTGTCATGGGTTTGGAAGGTACTGCATGAGGAGCTTTGGCGAATTTCTGCCGTGCATCTTGTAGATCGTACACAGTGCTGCTGAGGCCACTCATCATTGGTGGTGGAGGGAGTGGATGATTGTCGATATCGTGTCAATGAACCGGGCTGCTTTGTCCTGGATGGAGTCAAGCTTCTTGCATGTTGTTCCAGATGCAGCCATCCTGGTAAATGGGGAGCGTTCCATCACAGTCCTGACTTATGCCTTGTCGACAGTGGACACGTTCTGCGGAATCAGGAGGTGGGTTAGTCGCCGCAGCATTCCTCACCTCTGACCTGCTCTTGTAGTCACTGTGTTCATGTGGTGCGTCTGGTTCAGTTTTTGTTCAAAGCTCACCCCCATGACGGTGACAGTGTGGGACGCAGTGAATGTAACAAAATTGTTTGTCAAGGGGTGGTTGTCTCTTGTTGGTGACGGTTATTGCCTGGTATTTCTGTGGTGTGAATGTAACTTCCACTTGTCTGACCAAGCCTGGGTATTGCCCAGATCTAGTTGCATTTGGACAAGGACTGCTTTAGGATCTGAGGAATCATGAATGATGCTGAACATTGTGCAATCATCAGGAACATCCCAACTTCTGGCCTTATGATGAACGCAAGTTCATTGATGAAGCAGCTGAAGATGGTTATATCTCGGACACTGCCACGAGAAACTCCTGCAGGGATCCCCTGGAGCTAAGATATCTGACCTCCAATAAGATCATTCATTTTCCTGCGTGCCAGGTATGACTCCAGCAAGTGGAGAATTTGTCCCCTTATACCCATTGAGTCCAGTTTTGCTCGGGCTTCTTGATGCCACACTTGGTCAAATGTAGTCTTGTTGTAAAGGGCTGGAGCTCTCACTTCCCCTCTGGAATGCAGCTGTATTGTCCATGTTTGAACCAAGGCTGCAATGAGGTCAGGAGCTGAGCTGCCCTGACGTAACCCAAACTGGCCGTCGCTGAGCAGGTGCTGCCTGATAACAATGTTACTGACACCTTCTATCACTTTCCTGATGATTGAGTACAGCCTGATGGGGCAGTATATGGCCAGGTTGGATTTGTCCTATGTTTGCAATACAGCACATACTTGGGCAATTTTCCACATTGTCGGGTAGATACCAGTGTTGAAACTGCACTGCAACAGCTTGGCACGGGGAGCGGCACGTTCTGGAGCACAAGTCTTCAGTATTTTTGCCAGAATATTGTCAGGGCCTGTGACCTTTGCAGTATGCAGTGTCGCCAAGTGTTTCCTGACATCACGTGGGGTGAATTGAATTTACTGAAGACCGGTATCTGTGATGCTGGCGGAGTCCGAGATGAATCATCCACTTGGCCCTTCTGGCTGAAGATTGCTATGAATACTTCAGCCTTATCTTTTGCACTGATGTGCTGGGCTCTTCCATCATTGAGGATGGGGATATGTGTAGAGTCTTCACGTCCAATCAGTTGTTTAATTGTGCACCACAGTAAATGACAAGATGTGGCAGGACTGCAGAGCTCAGATTTGCTCCATTGATGGTGGGGTCACTTTGCTGTGTCTATCACTTGCTGGCTATGCTGTTTGGCGGCTTCACCAGGTTTCTTTATTTATTCATTCATTCACAGGACAAGGGCATCATAGAATAGAATCAGAGAATCCCTACAGTGTTTTGGTATTTCCAGGGGGTCCCGGGAGGGGTGGTGTGTCGGTATTTCCTGGGGGTCTCAGGGAGTATGTCAAGATTTACAGTGGGTCGCAGGGAGTTTGTCTGTACAGGGATCTGGGGCTGTGTGTCCGTATTTCGAGGAGCTCCTGGGGAATGTGTCAGTGTTTAGAGGGGACCCTGGGAAATGTGTCATTATATACAGGGAGTCCCAGGGAGTTTCTCAGTACTAAAAGCGGGGACAGGGAATGTGTCAATATTTGCAGCTGGTCCCGGGGAATATATCAGTATTTACAAAGGGTCCTGGGGAGTGTGGCAGTATTTTCAGGGGTTCTCTGGGACTTTGCCAGTATTTAAAGGGTGTCTAGGGAATATGTCAGTATTTAGAGGGCTTCTCGAGGAGTGTGACAGAATTTACAGGGGTCCCGGTGATTGCATCAGTATTTGCAGGGTGTCCCAGGGAGAGTATCGGTATCCGGGGGTCGAGTGTGTCAGTGTTTACGGGAGTTCCGGGCTGTGTATCGGTATTTACAGGGGGAATGGGGAATGTGTAATTATTTCCAGGGGGTCCTGGGAGTTTATCAGTGTTTACGGGGGTTCGGTGGAATGTGTCAGTGTTTAGGTGAAGTCCCAGGGAATGTGTTCGTGTTTAGAGGGGTCCCTGGGAAATGTGTCCGTATTTACATGCAGCCCCAGGGAGTTTCTCAGTATTTTCGGCGGATTCCAGGGAATGTGACAGTAGTTACAGTGTGTCGTGAGGTGTGTGTCGGTATTTACGGGATATCCCAGTATTTGTGGTTAGTTGTGTAGAGTGTGTCTGTACGTACAAGGGTCCGGGGATGTGTGTCAGTATACAGAGGAGGCCGAGGGAATTTTTCAGTGTATAAAGCGGGGCCTGGGAAATGTGTCAGCGTTTACAGAGGGTCCCTGGGAGTGTGGTGGCATTTTCAGGGATTCTCAGGTACTATGTCAGTATTTACAGGGAGTCCTGCGGAGCGTGTCAGAATTTATAGGGGCTCGGTGCATACTGACACACTCCCCTGGAATCCCTGTAAACACTGGCACACTCCCTGGGACCACCTTGAAATACTGTAGCTCTCCCTAACACCCGCTGAAAAAACAAAGTCCACGGGCCCCCCTGTAACTACTGACGCTCTCCCCAAGTCTCCCTGTCAATCCTGACACAATCCCTGAGACGCCCTGTAAATACTGACCCTCCATGGGACCGCCTGCAACTACTGACACACTCCCGGGAGCACCTGTAAATAATTACAAATTCCCCGGAACACCCTGTAAATACTGACACTCTTGGTGTCAAGAGCCCCTGTCAATACTGACACAGTCCCTGAACCCCTGTAGATCGCGGGAATTTTTCAGTATTTAAAGGGGGCCGCGGGAAATGCGTCAGTCTTTGCAGAGGGTCCCAGGGACTGTCAGTATTTTCAGGATTTGCTGGGACTGTGTCAATATTTCCAGGGGGTCCCACGGAGTGTGTCAGTTTTACAGGTGATTTCAGGGGCTTTGTCAGTATTTCCAGGGGGTCACACAGATGTGTCAATATTCACAGTGTGTCCCCGGGGACTCTGTTGGTCTTGACAGGGGATTACCAGGTCGTGTGTCAATATTTACAGGGTGTCACAGGTTGTGTGTGTGTGTGTCAATATTTACAGGGTGTCCCTGTGTGTGTGTGTTTGTGGGTATTTACAAAGATTCCCTGGGGAGTGTGTCAGTGTTCATTGTGGGTCCAGGACAGACTGTCAGTATTTATAGGACGTCCAGGGAGACTGTCAGTCTTTACAGGGGGTCCTCAGGAGTTTGTCAGAGGGTGAACGCTGAGGCAGTGCCTCATTATGCAGATGTCAGAATTCAGATAGTGTCCCTCGATGAGAGGGTCAGTACTGAGGTATTGCAGCTCTGTGAGCAGGTCAGTTCTTAACCAGTGTCTCGTTGTCAAGTGGTCAGTGCTGAGGCAGTGACTCCATGCTGGATGGTCAGTGTTGAGGAAGTGCCTCATTGTTAGAGGAACATTACGGAGGGTAAGTCTCAAGGTAATGGTGACAGAACTGAGACAGAGCCACATGATCAGAGATTCAGGGCTAAGAGATTGACTCAATCACAGCATTGTCTTGAGGCAGTCCCTCTTTGTGAGAGGTTTCGTTCTGATGGAGCGCATTTGTCAGAGGCGATCCATACTGATCCAGTGCCTCATTGTAGTGGGGACAGACTGAGAGGCTGCTAAACAATTATCAAGTCAGTTGTGACATATTACAGTTCTATCCTGGGGTCAGTCCTGACAGAGTGCCTCATTGCCAGAGTATCAGTACTGAGGTATTGAAGCGCTGTCTGAGCATCAGGGGTGAGGGAGTGCCTCATTGTCTCAGGGTCAGAAATGTGGGAGTGCGTTATTGTCAAAGGGTCAATGCTGAGGGAGTGCTGCCATTTAAGGGGGACAGAATTAAGGAAGTTGCTCACATTTCAAGGGCCAGTACTGAAATAGTTTTGCACTGGGAGGTCAGTGTGGAGGGAGGGCCTCAGAAGCAGTGGGTCAGTATGACGGTTTCCCTTATTGTCAGGGGGGCAGTTCTGAGGCACTGACTCGTTGTCAGAGGGTCAGTACGGAGGTATTGAATCACTGTCAGCGTATCAGAACTGTGGGGCTGTTTTATTGTCACAGCGTCAAAACTGACGCAGTGCCTCATGAAAAATGGGTTAGAATTGCGAGAGACCCACACATTACACAATCAGTAATGATGTATTGCAGCATTGTGAGATGGTCAGAATGAGAGAGGGCCTGATTGTCACAGGGTCCGCACTGAGCGATTTCATCATTTTCAGGCACTGCGTAGAGGCAGAGCCTCATTGTGATCGGGTCAGAATTGAGGGAGTGCCACTTGATTACAGGGGCAATACTAAGGTATTGCAGTTCTGTCAGGTGGTCAAATCTGATGGAGCTCCTCATTGTCAGGAGATCAGCACTGAGGTATTGAAACACTGTCAGAGCATAAGGGCTGAGGTGTTCCAGGTCTATGAGAGGTCAGTACTACGGGAGTGCCTCATTATCAGAGGTCCAGTACCGAGGGAGTGCACAATCGTCAGACTGTCAGCACTGAGGGAATGCCTGATTGTTCAAAGGGTCAGTACACAAGGAATGTCTCAATGTAATGTATGATTAAAGATGCAGTGCTGAAGGAGTGCCTCATTCTCAGTGTCAGTTCTGAGGCAGGGTCACATTGCTGGAGGGTTGTTCTGACTTAGTGCATTAGTAACAGAGGGTCAATACTGAGGCAGTATCTCATTTTAGGGGCTTAGAATTCATGGGTGCTACATAATTAGGAGGTTAGCCCCGAGGTATTGCAGCTCAGGTGCGGTCATAAGTGAGGGGGGAGTGCAACATTGTCAGGGGTCAATTCTGAGGTGTCAGAAAAAGTCCTGCCAGAAACATCAGCAGGACTTGACAAAATCTGTTCAAGTGAAGCAATGCCTGGCCCGTTAAATAAGAGCAGGTTTGTTGGAGCCTATGTAAACGATAGACCTCAGTGTAATGGAGGAAGCATTGAGGGAGTCCTGTACTGATAATACAAGATAATAATTCATACATAATTGCAGCATTGTCAGAGGATCAGAACAGCCAGAGTGCATTATTATGAGAGACTGAACACAGAGGAGGAGCTTCATTGGAACGGGTTCAGAATTAATGGTGAGCAACACATTCAGAAGGTCAGTACGGAAGTATTGCATTTCTATTGGAGGCTCAATACTGAGGAATTACCTCTGTCAGAAGTTAGTACTTTGTCAGTCGTGAGGAATTGTGGCATTGTCACTGTGTTGGTCTGAGAAAGTGCCTCTTTATCAGAGGGTCAGAATTGATGGGAGTGCTACATGATTAGATGCTCAGGACTAACAGATTGTAGGACTGTCGGCGGGTCAGATCTGTGGGAGTGATCATTGTGAGATGGTCGCTGATGTCCAACCCTAAAACATAGAGCGCCCTGTAAATAACTCCTGAAAAAAAAGGCCCCTTTAACTAAACCCGAAAACAGAGCCCCCGTATCTAAGTCCGAACACACAGAACCCACGAAATTACCCCTAAAACACGAAGCTCACAGTGAATTAACCCCAAACACAGATGGCCCTGTAAATGAACACTCAAGAATAGAGCCTCCTGAAACAAACAGCACCCGTGAAATAAAGCCCAAAACACAGGAACCCCAGTGTATAAACCCTGACATTCAGAGCCCCCTGTAGATAAACACTAAAAAAAAGGAAAAACTAAAAGGAACTGTGGATACAGTAAAATCAGGAACAAAAACAAAATTGCTGGAAAAGCTCAGCCCTCACGCTAGCCCAATCCGACACTCACCACAGCCTCGGGCCCAAACTAAACCAAGCTTCAGCCGCACTCCTCGCCCTCACACACGGAGCCGCCTGCACAGAGGCCCTCAAACACCTGTCTATCATCCGTAAAAAGCGGGCTTCACTGTAAATAACCCCTAAAACACAGAGTCCTGTTTAAACAAACTTCCACAATATCAACTTCACCCCCTGTAATTCTCCGCTTAAATACAGAGACCCCTTTAAACGAACACGAACACATATCCCCCAGGAAGTAAAAGGTGAAATACCGGGCTCCTTCTAAACAAAGCCGAAGGCACAGAGCACCTGTCAATACACCCCAACATCGAGCCGGCCTGTATATTATCCATAAAACAGGGCCCCTTACAAATAAACCCAAAAAGACAGAGCTGGCTGTAAGTAAAGAGCCCCTTGTAAATAAATACCAAAACACACAGTAAAAACCGGAAGAACTGCGGATGCTGCAAATCAGGGAAAATATCCAAAGTTGCTGGAAAAGCTCAGCAAGTCTGACAGCATCTGTGAGGGAAAAGAAAGAGTTAACGTTTTGGGTCAGGTGATCCTTCCTCTGAACCTCTGGCTGGCGCGTCTTCAGTCATGCAGGGTCAATTGCTTCAAAATATCCTTTTTCTGTGAGGCTCTATAACATTATAATAGAAAAACATCAGAACTAAGCAGGAGTAGGCCATCCGGCCCCTCGAGACTGCCCCGCTGTTCAATAAGATCCTGGCTGATCTTTTTGAGACTCAGCTCCGCTCACCCACTCGCTCACCATAAACCTAAATTCCTTTCATGTTCATAACGTGATCTGGTCTTGCCTTAAACACATTCAGCGAGGTAGTTTCAACTGCTTCACTGGGCAGGGTATTCCACAGATTCACAACCCTTTGGGTGAAGAAGTTCCTCCTGTCCTCAGTCTGACATCTGCTTCCTTTTATTTTGAGCTATACCCGCCTCCTCCTCGTTTCACCTGCCAGTGGAAACAACCTCCCTGTCTCCACCTTATCTATTCCCTTCATAATCTTGTATGTTTCTACAAACTCTCCCCTCATTCTTCTGAATTCCAATGAGTATCATCCCAGCCAACTCAGTCTCTCCTCATATTCCAACCCTCTCAAGTCTAGAATCAACCAAGTCAGTCTCCTCTGTGCCCCCTCCAGTGAGAGTATATCCCTTCTCAATTCAGGAGACCAAAACTGCACACAGTAGTCCAGGTGGAGCTTCATCAGGACCCTATACAGCTGCAGCATAGCCTCCCTGTTTTTAAACTCCATCCTTCGAGCAATGACAGACAAAATTCTATTTGCCTTTATAATTACCTGCTGCAATGTTACTTTTAGCGATTCCTGCACAACGACACCCAAGTCACTTTGCACAGTAACATGCTGCAATTTTTCTACCATTTGAACCATAGCTTACTTTGTTGTTATTCCTATCAAAATGGATGACCTCACATTTATTGACATTGAACTCCATCTGCCAGACCATTGCCCACTCACTTAGACTGTATAACCATCTGCAGGCCTTCAGTTCTTCTGCACACTTTGCTCTACCGCTCATCTGAGTGTCTTCTGCCAATGTTGACACACCACACTTCATCCCCGACTATAAATCATCTGTATCAATTGTAAACAATTGCAGTCCCAACACTGATCCCTGAGACACACTACGAGCCACTGACTGCCAACCAGATAAACACCCATTTACCCCTACTCTTTGTTTTCTGCTAGTCAATCAATCCTCTGTCCATGCCAATACATGACCTGTCATGTCATGCAACTTTATCTCATGTCGCAGCCTTGGCATCTAGTCAAATGCCTTCTTGAAATCCAGATACATGATATCCACAGGTTCCCCATTGTCCACCATGCAAGTATGTCCTCAAAGAATTCCACCAAATTAATTAAACATGACCTCCCCTTCATGAACCCATGCTGGCTGTTCCCAATGAGACAATTTATATCCAGTTGTCTTGCTATTATTTTCCTTAATGATGGATTCACGCATTCTCCCAACAACCGAAATTAAGCCAACTGGCCGATAGTTATGTGCTTTTTGGAAAACAGCCAATGTGACACCAGTGTTTAAAAAGGAAGTTTACAATCTGCGGGAACCAGCCCAGATTCCAGTGAATTTTGGTAAATAATTACTGGTGCAAGCCTCTTTACTATACTGTTGTACTAAAGGTCCTCTTTACCAATGTACCCACAAGCACTACATATTAGCGCTCTCATTCATTCATAACTTTACTGACCTCTTACTGGCATAGCTTGTTTAATATTACCGCATTTCATTCAAAAAATTGCCAGCTAGTCATACCTTTCACTATGAAAGGGAGACTGAATTAAAATGCTCCTTCCACCCCATTTACAGCCCTTTCACAGTTTTAATCCTCACGGCTTTATTTTGCTGACAGCTGCAAAACGTGTGTCTACATCAGTGTCTATCCCTGAGTACATGTTAATTTTCTAACCTATTCAGAACAATACCATCGTGTCATCGTTTGAAGAAGCATAATATTAATCAGCCCTCAGCAACCGTCTCCCAGGACTTGAATAGCTTGCAGGATATCAAACAAGTTTTCTGCATTAGCAGAGATAGTAGGAACAGCAGATGCTGGAGAATCTGAGATAACAAGGTGTAGAGGTGGATGAACACAGCAGATCAAGCATCAGAGGAGCAGGAAGATTGATGTTTCAGGCCTAGATGCTTCTTCAGAAATTGGGAAGGGGAAGGAGGTTCTGAGATAACGAGAGAGAGAGGGGGAGACGGATAGAAGATACACAGAGGAGAAGGTAGGTGGAGAGGAGACAGACAGGTCAAAGAGGTGGGGATGGAGCCAGTAAAGGTGAGTGTAGATGGGGATGTAGGAAGGAGCTGGGTCAGTCCAGGGAGGATGGACAGGTCAAGGGAGCGGAATGAGGTTAGTAGGTAGGAGACGGAGGTTGGGGCTTGAGGGAGGAGGAAGGACAAGGGTAGGGAGGCAAGGGCGAGCTGGGCTGGTTTTGGGATGCGGTGGGGGAGGAGAGATTTTGAAGCTTATGAAGCCCACATTGACACCATTGGGCCACAGGTTTCCCAAGCGGAATATGAGATGCTGTTCCTGCAACCTTCGGGTGACATCATTGTGGCACTGCAGGAGGCTCAAGATGGACATGTCGTCTGAGGAATGGGAGGGGGTGTTGAAACAGTTCGCGACTGGGAGGCGCAGTTGTTCAGTGCGAAGAAAGTGTAGGTATTCTGCAAAGCGGTCCCCAAGCCTCCACTTGGTTTCTCCAATGTAGAGGATGCCACAATGCGAGCAGTGGATGCAGTATACCACATTGGCAGATGTGCAAGTGAACATCTGCTTGAGGTGGAAAGTGTTCTTAGGGCCTGGGATGGGGAGTGAGGGGAGTGGTGTAGGGGCAGGTGTAACACTTCTTGCAGTTGCAGGGAAAAATGTGCCAGGTGTATTGGGGCTGGAAGGGAGTGCGGAGCAGACAAGGCAGTCACAGAGACAGTGGTCCCGACAGAAAGCAGATAAGGGTGGGGAGGGAGATATGTCTTTGGTGGAGTCGGATTGCAGATGATGGTTGGAGGATGATACATTAGATCCAGAGGTTGGTGGCGTGGTACGTGAGGATGAGGTGGATTGTGTTTTGGTTGTTATTGCGGAGAGGGGGCACGAATTACGGGAAATGTGGGAGACGTGGTCAAGGGCGTTCTCGACCACTGTGGGGGTCGGGGGGAGGATTTGCGGTCCTTGAAATATGAGGAAACCTGAGATGTATTGGAGTGGAATGCCTCATCCTGGGAGCAGGTGTGGCGGAGGTGAAGGAATTGAGAACAGGGGATTTTTTTTTGCAGGAAGGTGGGTGGGAGGAGATGTATTCTAGGTAGCTGTGGGAGTCGGTGAAATAGATATCAGTTTCTAGGTGGTTGCCGGAGATGGAAACAGAGAGGTCCAGGAAGGTGAGACAGGTATTAGAAATAGTCCAGGTGAACAGGTATCAGAAATAGTCCAGGTGAACTTATGGTTGGAGTGGAAGGTGTTGGTGAAGTGGATGAACTGTTCAAGCTCCTGGTGGGAGCACGAGGCGGCGCCGATACAGTCGTTAATGTTATTGAGGAAGAGGTGGGTTTCGGGCCAGTGTAACTACGGAAGAGGGACTGTTCCATGCAACCTACAAAAAGGCAGGCATAGCTTGGGCCCATGCGATGTTTCTTGTGACTGCAGCCCCCTGGCGGCCCGCCCGTGGTGGTGCTCATCTTTGCTGCGATCTGCCGGCTCGGTCCCCGAAAGGCAGCATCAGTTCCCTATCCCCGCCCTCCCTACAAACCAACCCTTTAAAGGCGGAAGGCACCCACCCACCTATCATAAAGGTCAGGTTGCGGGGTGGGGGGGGGTGCACGGCGAGAGGGTGCCAGAGTCTGCATTTATTTTGGCGCAACCTTAATCTGGGGGTTATCTAGCACCCCCGCGCCCCCAGAAATAGGGATTATGGATGCACACCGCTAATTTTGGATTCCTGTTTAGAATAAAAAGTAGAGGGGGAGTGTGAATAGGGTTTTGGGATGGGGGATGGGATAGGGTGTGGTTGTGGGAGTGGGGGTGTAGGTCGGGTTGGGGGAGAGGGGGAAGAAGGTGCCCCTCTCCTTCCATTTAAGGGTGCGTACCCACAATTTGGCCCCTTAGGCTCTTTCCTGTTCTGGTTAGGGTTAGGCCGATGGCGAAGGTTAGGGTTTGGGCTGAGGTTAGGGTGAGGGCTGATGCCTGGCACTCCCTCCATACTGGCCCTCTAATATCTATGTACACCCTAAAACACAGAGTTTCCGGTAAATATGCCCTAAATCACAGAGCACCGTGTAAATCAGCCCAAAAAAGAGAGGGCCCTGAAGATAAGCCCTGTAATGCTGAGTTCACTCTAAATAAACCCTAAAACACAGATCACTGTAAACAAACCCAAAGACACAGAAAACTCTGTAAATAAACCATGAAATACAGAAAACCCTGTGAATAAACTCTAAAAACACAGATCTCACTGTAAATAAACCCTAAACACAGATCTCACAACCGACAAACCCTCAATCAGAGAGCTCCCTGTAAATAAACCCTAACACAAAGCTAGCTGTAAATAAACCCTAAAACACAGTGCCCTCTGTAAACAAGCTCTAAATCAGAGCTCACTGTAAATATTCCCTAAAACACGGAGATCACTGTCAAAAAGAAACTCAGAACAAAGAGCCGCTCGTAAATTTTCCTAAAACACAGAGTCCCTTGTAAAAAGCCTGAAAACACAGAACCTCCTGTAAATAAAACCTAGAACACAGAACCTTCTGTAAATAAACTATTAAGCACAGAAACAAAGTTGCTGGAAAAGCTCAGCAGGTCTGACAGCATCTGTGGAGGAGAAAAATGAGTTAACTTTTCGAGCCTGGGTCCCCTTCCATTCTGAGGAAGGGTTGCTGGACCTGAAAAGTTAACTCGTTTTTCTCCTCCACAGATGCTGCCAGACCTGCTGAGCTTTTCCTGCAACTTTGTTTTTGTTCCTGATTTACAGCATCCACAGTTCTTTTGGTTCTTATTAAACACAGAACCCACATTAGATGAAACCTAAAGCACAGAGCTCAAGTACATAAAGTACATAACCATAAACGCAGAGCCCCCAGTAAATAAGATTTAGGGCTGAGGCTAGGTTTCATGTTTATGCAAGTGTGAACATTAGGGCTGAGGCTAGGCTTAGGTTGAAAGCTGGTGTTATCTCTGAGGGTAGCGTGGAAGAAAGCAGCTTTGCATTCCCAGAGACAGAGCTGAGGGAGAGCATCTGTGTATTCGATAGGAGGCACGGGAACCATTGTAACCTTAACAGATCACGTAATATTACAGATTAGTTTACAATTAAAGATCATTGTGACTGTGGTCACAAGGTGAAGAGATGGATGAACGCAGCAGGAAAAGCAGCACCAGAGGAGCAGGAAAGCTGACGTTTCGGGCCGAGACCCTTCTTCAGAAATGGGGGAGGGGAAGGGGGTTGTGAAATAAATAGGGAGAGAGGAGAGGCCGATAGAAGACGGATAGAGGAGAAATTAAGTGGGAGGACGGGATAGGTGGGAGGAAGGACAGGTGAGGGAGGCAGGGACCAGCTGGGCTGGTTTTGGAATGCGGTCAGGGGAGGGGAGATTTTGAAGTTTGTCAAGTCCACATTGACACCATTGGGGTACAGGGTCCCTAACCTGTCATTCCTCCCACCTCAAAACCCAGCCCCATCTCCTACCTACTAACCTCATCCTGCCCCCTTGGCCTGTCCATCCTCCCTGGACTGACCTATCTCCTCCCTAACTCCCACCTACATTCACCTTTACTGGCTCCATCCCTGCCTCTTTGGCTTGTCTGTCTCCTCTCCACCGATCTTCTCCTCTATCCATTTTCTGTCTGCCTCCCTCCCTCCCTATTTATTTCAGATCCCCCTCCCCCTACCATTTCTGAAGAAGGGTCTCGCCCAAAACGCCAGACTTCCTGCTCATTTGCTGCTGCTTGGCCTGCTGTGTTTATCCAGCTCTACACCTTGTTAACCCTGTAAATATGCTCTCAAGCACAGACACCCCTTTAAATAAATCCTAAGAAGGGTCATTCAGGAAATAAAATGTAAAAGAAACCATAAAAGCCAGAGTCCCTGTGAATAAAGTGTAAAACATAGAGCTCCAAGTAAATAAATCCTGAAACACAGTGCCCCCTGCAAATCCTCCCTTAAACTAAGCCTCCTGCAAATAAACTTGCAGAGGCGACTGTAAACAAACCCCAAAACACAGGACCTCCAGTTAATAAAGCCTAAAACAGAAGGCCCACTGTAAATCAACATGAAAAAACACAGCTCCCACTGCAGCACTGCGAATTAGTCGGATTGAGTTAGTACCTCAGTCAGCAAGTCAGTTCTGAGGCAGGGCCTCTTTGTCAAAGAGTCAGATTTGAGGGAGTACCATTGGATGATGGTTATTGCAGCACTGTGAGAGTACTGGAGTGAGAGAGCACCTCACTGTCAGAGGGTCAGTACTGAGGGGGTACCTCACTGTCAGAGAATCAGTACTGAGGGAGTACCTCACTGTCAGATGGTCAGTACTGAGGGAGTACCTCACTGTCAGAGAATCAGTACTGAGGGAGTACCTCACTGTCAGAGGGTCAGTACTGAGCGAGAACCTCACTGTCAGAGAATCAGTCCTGTGGGAGTACCTCACTGTCAGAGGGTCACTACTGAGGGAGTACCTCACTGTCAGAGAATCAGTACTGTGGGAGTACCTCACTGTCAGAGGGTCAGTACCGAGGGAGTACCTCACTGTCAGAGGGTCACTACTGAGGGAGCACCTCACTGTCAGAGAATCAGTACTGTGGGAGTACCTCACTGTCAGAGGGTCAGTACTGAGGGAGTACCTCACTGTCAGAGAATCAGTACTGTGGGAGTACCTCACTGTCAGAGGGTCAGCATTGAGGGAGTTCCTCACTGTCAGACAATCAGTACTGAGGGAGTACCTCACTGTCAGAGGGTCAGTACCGAGGCAGTACCTCACTGTCAGAGAATCAGTACTGTGGGAGTATCTCACTGTCAGAGGGTCAGTACTGAGGGAGTACCTCACTGTCAGAGAATCAGTACTGTGGGAGTACCTCACTGTCAGAGGGTCAGCATTGAGGGAGTTCCTCACTGTCAGACAATCAGTACTGAGGGAGTACCTCACTGTCAGAGGGTAAGTACCGAGGCAGTGCCTCACTGTCAGAGAATCAGTACTGAGGGACAACCTCACTGTCAGAGGGTCACTACTGAGGGAGAACCTCACTGTCAGAGGGTCAGCATTGAGGGAGAACCTCACTGTCAGAGGGTCAGTACTGAGGGAGTACCTCACTGTCAGAGGGTCAGTACTGAGGGAGAACCTCACTGTCAGAGGGTCAGTACTGAGGGAGCACTTCATTGTCAGAGGGTCAGTACTGATGGAGTACCTCACTGTCAGAGAATCAGTCCTGTGGGAGTATCTCACTGTCAGAGGGTCAGTACTGTGGGAGTACCTCACTGTCAGAGGGTCAGTATTGAGGGAGTTCCTCACTGTCAGACAATCAGTACTGAGGGAGTACCTCACTGTCAGAGGGTCAGTACTGAGGGAGTACCTCACTGTCAGAGGGTCAGTACTGAGGGAGTACCTTACTGTCAGAGGGTCAGTACTGAGGGAGTACCTCACTGTCAGAGGGTCAGTACTGATGGAGTACCTCACTGTCAGAGAATCAGTACTGTTGTCATGTTCGTTTTCGGAGACCCTCACGGATTTGTTGCAATAACAAGACACTGACCTGTTTAGAAAAACACGAATCCTTTTATTACCAAGCAAGTACAAGCTGTGGAGAATCACGGTACTTAACCCGGCCCAGAGCGCAGAGTCTCGCAGGTAATTCTCCCCGAGCAGCGGACAGTCCCCGCTCTTCATACTTTACCAAATACATGGTACATAAAATAATTACACATTTTACAATGACATGATACATAAAATAATTACTACAACAGACAAAGACAGGATACCAAACAATTATTATATCAAGAACATAAAAGACCAGGATATAGTCCCGAAGATAATAAAATGTGAGGCTGGATGAACACAGCACATCTCAGGATGCTGCTGGACTTGCTGTGTTCGTCCAGCCTCGCATTTTATTATCTTGGATTCTCCAGCATCTGCAGTTCCCATTTTCACAGGATATAGTATCGATTGCTCTTGAAGTGGCTGCTGATGGCACGAGGCGATTTCAAGTTGTTATCCGGACAGATTGTTCTAGCCAGACACACTGGCAACTTGAAATCACAAACTCAGTGCCCTGGCCCCTTTGTCAGCGACAGAAATTGCATGCTTTAGAAGTTTCACACCTTGACAAATGTTCCCCACCGAACCCTATTTGACACAGTTTAATTCTAATTGTATTCAGTCAGGAAGCTTAAGACAGTGTCTGCATCCCTGTGCGTAGGCAGATAAAAGACTTTAATTTGTAGAAGTATAGAAATCAATGGGATGTTATACAATAACATCTCATTGTGAGAGTACCTCATGGTCAGAGGGTCAGTACCGTAGACGTGCAGCAGTGTTGTCTGACTGCCAATCGGGTCAGGACTGAGGGCTATTACAGGGACAGGACTGAGGTATTTGAAATAGGGCAATGACTGGTGTGGATCCTTTTTTATTTTTTTAAAATTAGACGACACCAGAAAGATTATCAACCCGATGTGATTTGATTGGGCTGACAATCAGTTGATGACAGCAGAAAGGTCAGTGGCCTGATTACCGCGGCCGGGACTTGAGATTTCACTATTGCCGACCTTCTCATTCTTCTCGCTCAATTTCACGGAAGAGCTGTTTTGCGAGAGAGTGGGAACTTTCTGAAAGTGTTCGCGGGCCCTAGTCAATATGTATCTAACAGAGACGTGGTAAAGCAGAAACTTGTTTGATGTCCCGCCAGCTATTCAAGTCCTGGGAGACGTTTGTTGAGGGCTGATTAATATTATAACTATTCATAGTTTCGGGTGACACGATGGATGGGAAGATATTGTTCTGAATAGATTAGAAAATTAACATAGTCAGGGATTGACTCTGATGTAGACACAGGTTTGGACACTGTCAGCAACACGAGTTCAAACTGTGAAAAGGCAGTAATGCGTGGAAGGAACATTTTAATTTATAGTCTCCCTTTATTAGTGAAAAGTATGGCAAGATCGCAATTTTATGAATGAATGAATGAAATGCGTAACAGTAAACAGAGGACCCGAGTGAGTGGTCAGTAAAGTTATGAATGAATGAGAGCGCGATAGTGGTCACATGGAGCGCTGTGGGTACTTCGTTTAAGAGGACCTTCAGTGCAACAGTAAAGAGGCTTATGATATAATGTCACAGAAAAACCACACAAAAGGATATTTGAAGGCGATTGGCCCTGTATCACTAAAGACACACCAGCCAGCCTCCGGAAGCCTTGTTAAGTGCTAACCGATATGAGTAAACAGGGCAGACCACAGGATATTCAGGGGCAAAGGTTACAAGATTAACAAGTGACCACTTTTCTGAAGAAGGGTCTAGGCCCGAACCGTCAGCCTTCCTGCTGCTGGGCCTGCTGTGTTCATCCGGCTCAACACCTTGTTCTCTCAGACCACGTGAGCGAACGAGTTTGGCGTGTTTGAGTCTGACTGGTAAATGTGTGATACACAACCATTTGATGTTACTGACTGCCTGGTGAATTGAAAACTGAAATAACTACGGATGCTGCAAATCAGGAACAAAAACAAAGTTTCTGGAAAAGCCCAGCAGAACTGAGAGAGGTTCTGTGGAAGGGTCACCGAACCGGAACCGGTTAGCTCTGTTGTTCAACTGCCAAATGCTGCCAGACCTGCTGAGCTTTTGCAGCAAATTTGTATTTGTTTTCTGATTTGCAACATCCGCAGTTTTTTTGGGTTTTTACTCAGTGTTTTAGGGTTTATTTACAGGGCGCTCTTTATTTATCGCGAGCCCTGTCTTTTAGGGTTTATTTGTGAAGGCCCCTGCCTTACAGATAGTTTGCAGTTCGGCTCAGTATTCGGGTGCATGAAGAGGTGCGCTCTGTTTTCGGCTTTATTCAGCCCTGTCTTTTCCTCTCTCCTTCCTGGAGGATGTGTGTTAGAGTTCTTTTTAAAGGGGTCTGAGTATTTGAGTGTACAATTGTAGGGGGCTCTGTGTTTTTCAGTGTCCTGTATGTTTTTGACTTAATTTACAGGGTAGATCTGTGCTTTCTGGCTTATTTGCAGGGGGCTCTGTGTTGCAGTGCTTCTACACTGGCGGGGTGGGGGGTCTCTGTTTTAGAGTTGATTTACAATGAGGCCTGTGTTTTAGGGTTATTTACAAAGAGCTCTGTGATTTAAGGTTTACATAGAAAGGCTGTATTCTAAGGTTTATTTACAGAAGGCTCTCTGCTTTAGGGTTTATTTACAGTGAGCAGTGTAGTTTCGGATTTATTTCCAGTGAGCTCTGGGTTTTAGCATTTATTTACAGGAGGATCTTCATTTCATGGTTTTATTTCAGTTGGATCTTTGTTTCAGGGTTTTTTTTAAACAATGAGCTCTGTGTCTTATTTACCGTGCCATCTGCGTTTTTGAGTTTATTTGCAGAGCATTCTGTGTTTTTGAGTTTATTTCCAGGAGGCTCTCTGTTTTAGGGTTTGTTTGCAGGATCCTCTGTGTTTTAAGATTTAATTTACTGTTTATTTGCATGGGTACTCTCTGTTTGAGGCACTGACTGAGTACTGACCTTCTGACAATGTGGTACTCATTCAGATCTGACCCTCCAGCAATGAGGTACTGTGTCAGAACTGATCCGCTGACAGTAAAGCACTGCCCCCTCAGTTCTGACCCTCTGACAGAGCTGCAATCGTTCAGGACTGAACTTCTGATCATGCTGTACTCCATCAACTCTGAACCCAATGCATTGAGGTACTGACTCAGTATTTACTGTGTGCAACTAATATACTCACTCAGAACTAACCCTCTAGCAATGTGAGCCTGCCTCAGAACTAACCCTGTAACAATGAGGCACTGACCTCAGCACCAAATCTCTAATTACGCGGCTCTCCCCAGTTTTGAGGCACTCCTTCCGTACTGACCCACGAACAATGCGGCACACACTCAAGAATGATCCTTCAATGAGGTATCACCTTATAACAGAGCTACTGACATCAAGGCCGTCTCTTTGGACTGTGTCTGATAATGAGGCACTGACTTGGTTCTGACCCTCTGACAATGAGGCATTCTGTCAAGTCTTACTGCATTAAAATGAGGCACCCTCTGACTGATCTGAAATGCCTCAGTATAGACCCTCTGACTGATCTGAAACACCACTTCTTAGACCCTCTAAATGACAATCTTTTAATTCTGACACCATTACAGTGAGGGTCTGCCTTGGTGCTGACACTCTGTCAAAGAGACGTTGCCTCAGAACTGAGCTGCTGACAATTAGCCAGTGCCTTAGGTACTGATGAGTGAATAAAAAGGCCCGCTCTCAGCACTGACACTGCAGCAATGAGGTATTGCTACAGAATGAACCCACAAAGGGCTCATAATTGAGGGTGTGCCTCCTGATTGAAGGGTGCGGATTGAGGTGTTGCAGAACTGTGAGAGGGTCAGAACTGAGGTATTGCATCATTGCCAGATGGTCCATTCTGAGGCAGTGCCTCGGTGTAGTAGTGTCAGAATTGAGGGTATGCACATGTTTAACTCATCAGGAATGAGCTTAATGCAGCTCTATCAGAGGCTCAGCACTGACTGCTTGCCTCATTCTCATAGGATCAACACTGATATATTGAAGCACTGTTAGATCTTCAGTGCTGAGTGGGTCAGAACTGAGGGAGTGCATTGCTGTCAGAGGCAGTGCCTCATTATGCAGGTGCCAGAATTCAAGGCATGCCCCATGAATGGAGGGTCAGTACTGAGGTATTGCAGCTCTATTCAGAACCAGTGGCTCGTTGTCAAGTGGTCAATGCTGAGGCAGCGACTCAATTCTGTGCAGTCAGTCTTGAGGAAGTGCCCCATTATTAGAGGGCCAATACGAAGGGTAAGTCTCAATGC
>NW_026728580.1:0-32500 GCF_030684315.1 Stegostoma tigrinum | reverse complement strand
AATCAGTAACCAGGAAAATGCATAAAAATGGCCAAAAGTGTGAAATCAGTAAGCAGGAAAAGTCGGGAAAAGTGTCTAAAAATGCTTGGAAATCTGAGGAAAATGCCCGAAAATGAGGCCCCTCGGTCGGGAGGAGGAAGTCGAAAATCCCCGTGCCCGACGAGGGAAGTCAGTAACCAGAAGGAAAAACTTAGAAAAAAATTCTAAGTGTCAAAAAAAATTCTAAGTGTCAAAAAAAATTCTAAGTGTCAAAAAAAATTCTAAGTGTCAAAAAAAATTCTAAGTGTCAAAAAAAATTCTAAGTGTCAAAAAAAATTCTAAGTGTCAAAAAAAATTCTAAGTGTCAAAAAAAATTCTAAGTGTCAAAAAAATTCTAAGTGTCAAAAAAAATTCTAAGTGTCAAAAAAAATTCTAAGTGTCAAAAAAAATTCTAAGTGTCAAAAAGAATTCTAAGTGTCAAAAAAAATTCTAAGTGTCAAAAAAAATTCTAAGTGTCAAAAAAAATTCTAAGTGTCAAAAAAAATTCTAAGTGTCAAAAAGAATTCTAAGTGTCAAAAAAAATTCTAAGTGTCAGAAAGGGAAATGAGTAACCAAGAAGAGAAATGAGTAACCAAGAAATCAGTAACCAACAGGAGAAATGAGTAACCAAGAAGAGAAATGAGTAACCAAGAAATCAGTAACCAACAGGAGAAATGAGTAACCAACGGGAGAAATGAGTAACCAACGGGAGAAATGAGTAACCAACGGGAGAAGTCAGTAACCAACGGGAGAAATCAGTAACCAAAGGGAGAAGTCAGTAACCAACGGGAGAAATCAGTAACCAACAAGAGAAATGAGTAACCAACGGGAGAAATCAGTAACCAAAGGGAGAAGTCAGTAACCAACGGGAGAAATCAGTAACCAAGCTTATTTTTGGTTGGTTACTGACTTCTCCGTTCAACTTGGAGCTGCCCTTGTGCACGATCAAGGAGGGGTATTATCCGCCACGGGGGCTTAATTTTCGCCTAAGGGGAGCGATTTGGAGGCCGTGGCCGGGTGAGGCGCGCCTCTCGAAGGGGAGGGATTTGAATTTCGGCTGCATTGAGGGTAGCTGCCCGCTGTTGTGGGTTTTTGGAGCCTGAGCCCGTTCAACTTGGAGCTGCCCTTGTGCACGATCAAGGAGGGGTATTATCGGCCACGGGGGCTTAATTTTCGCCTAAGGGGAGCGATTTGGAGGCCGTGGCCGGGTGAGGCGCGCCTCTCGAAGGGGAGGGATTTGAATTTCGGCTGCATTGAGGGTAGCTGCCCCGCTGTGGTGGTTTTTCGGAGCCTGAGCCCGAGCGGGGCGTCGGTTCCCGAGGTGGGCAGGAGTCGCTGTGCCCGTGAGGCTGCCTGGCCGAGTCGGAGTGCTGTGGGACGGCGGGGAGCGGGTTTTCCCGGGCGAGGGGGCGATCCCGAGGAAGGGGAGCGATTTGGAGGCCGTGGCCGGGTGAGGCGCGCCTTTCGGAGGGGAGGAATTTGAATTTCGGCTGCATTGAGGGTAGCTGCCCGCTGTTGTGGGTTTTTGGAGCCTGAGCCCGAGCGGGGCGTCGGTTCCCGAGGTGGGCAGGAGTCGCTGTGCCCGTGAGGCTGCCTGGCCGAGTCGGAGTGCTGTGGGACGGCGGGGAGCGGGTTTTCCCGGGCGAGGGGCCGATCCCGAGGAAGGGGAGCAGTTCCGAGGCCGTGGCCGGGTGAGGCGCGCCTTTCGGAGGGGAGGAGTTTGAATTTCGGCTGCATTGAGGGTAGCTGCCCCGCTGTGGTGGTTTTTCGGAGCCTGAGCCCGAGCGGGGCGTCGGTTCCCGAGGTGGGCAGGAGTCGCTGTGCCCGTGAGGCTGCCTGGCCGAGTCGGAGTGCTGTGGGACGGCGGGGAGCGGTTTTTCCCGGGCGAGGGGGCGACCCCGAGGAACTCGGCCGGCGGGGAGGCGTTCCGGCCCGGGCGAGGGGCGCGGACCCGACCGGAGACGTCCAAAACCTTGAAAGGGGTAAGCGGGAAAAGGTCAGCAAAGTGCCCGAAGCAGTAAGGCGAAAAAGCCGTCGGAACCTCCGAAAATGAGTAAAAGCCCGGAAGGAGTAAGGTGGAGAAGTCAGCAAAGTGCCCGAAATGTCCGAAGCAGTAAGGCGAAAAAGCCGTCGGAACCTCCGAAAATGAGTAAAAGCCCGGAAGGAGTAAGCGGGAAAAGTCAGCCAAGTGCCCGAAATGTCCGAAGCAGTAAGGCGAAAAAGCCGTCAGAACCTCCGAAAATGAGTAAAAGCCCGGAAGGAGTAAGCGGGAAAAGTCAGCCAAGTGCCCGAAATGTCCGAAGCAGTAAGGCGAAAAAGCCGTCAGAACCTCCGAAAATGAGTAAAAGCCCGGAAGGAGTAAGCGGGAAAAGTCAGCCAAGTGCCCGAAATGTCCGAAGCAGTAAGGCGAAAAAGCCGTCAGAACCTCCGAAAATGAGTAAAAGCCCGGAAGGAGTAAGCGGGAAAAGTCAGCCAAGTGCCCGAAATGTCCGAAGCAGTAAGGCGAAAAAGCCGTCAGAACCTCCGAAAATGTCCAAAAGCGTGAAATCAGTAACCAGGAAAATGCTTAAAAATGGCCAAAAGTGTGAAATCAGTAAGCAGGAAAAGTCGGGAAAATGCATAAAAATGGCCAAAAGTGTGAAATCAGTAAGCAGGAAAAGTCGGGAAAATGCATAAAAATGGCCAAAAGTGTGAAATCAGTAAGCAGGAAAAGTCGGGAAAAGTGTCTAAAAATGCTTGGAAATCTGAGGAAAATGCCCGAAAATGAGGCCCCTCGGTCGGGAGGAGGAAGTCGAAAATCCCCGTGCCCGACGAGGGAAGTCAGTAACCAGAAGGAAAAACTTAGAAAAAAATTCTAAGTGTCAAAAAAAATTCTAAGTGTCAAAAAAATTCTAAGTGTCAAAAAAAATTCTAAGTGTCAAAAAAAATTCTAAGTGTCAAAAAAATTCTAAGTGTCAAAAAAATTCTAAGTGTCAAAAAAAATTCTAAGTGTCAAAAAGAATTCTAAGTGTCAAAAAAAATTCTAAGTGTCAAAAAAAATTCTAAGTGTCAAAAAAAATTCTAAGTGTCAAAAAAAATTCTAAGTGTCAAAAAAATTCTAAGTGTCAAAAAAAATTCTAAGTGTCAAAAAAAATTCTAAGTGTCAAAAAAAATTCTAAGTGTCAAAAAAAATTCTAAGTGTCAAAAAAATTCTAAGTGTCAAAAAAAATTCTAAGTGTCAAAAAAAATTCTAAGTGTCAAAAAAAATTCTAAGTGTCAAAAAGAATTCTAAGTGTCAAAAAAAATTCTAAGTGTCAGAAAGGGAAATGAGTAACCAAGAAGAGAAATGAGTAACCAAGAAATCAGTAACCAACAGGAGAAATGAGTAACCAAGAAGAGAAATGAGTAACCAAGAAATCAGTAACCAACAGGAGAAATGAGTAACCAACGGGAGAAATGAGTAACCAACGGGAGAAATGAGTAACCAACGGGAGAAGTCAGTAACCAACGGGAGAAATCAGTAACCAAAGGGAGAAGTCAGTAACCAACGGGAGAAATCAGTAACCAACAAGAGAAATGAGTAACCAACGGGAGAAATCAGTAACCAAAGGGAGAAGTCAGTAACCAACGGGAGAAATCAGTAACCAAGCTTATTTTTGGTTGGTTACTGACTTCTCCGTTCAACTTGGAGCTGCCCTTGTGCACGATCAAGGAGGGGTATTATCCGCCACGGGGGCTTAATTTTCGCCTAAGGGGAGCGATTTGGAGGCCGTGGCCGGGTGAGGCGCGCCTTTCGAAGGGGAGGGATTTGAATTTCGGCTGCATTGAGGGTAGCTGCCCGCTGTTGTGGGTTTTTGGAGCCTGAGCCCGTTCAACTTGGAGCTGCCCTTGTGCACGATCAAGGAGGGGTATTATCGGCCACGGGGGCTTAATTTTCGCCTAAGGGGAGCGATTTGGAGGCCGTGGCCGGGTGAGGCGCGCCTCTCGAAGGGGAGGGATTTGAATTTCGGCTGCATTGAGGGTAGCTGCCCGCTGTTGTGGGTTTTTGGAGCCTGAGCCCGTTCAACTTGGAGCTGCCCTTGTGCACGATCAAGGAGGGGTATTATCGGCCACGGGGGCTTAATTTTCGCCTAAGGGGAGCGATTTGGAGGCCGTGGCCGGGTGAGGCGCGCCTCTCGAAGGGGAGGGATTTGAATTTCGGCTGCATTGAGGGTAGCTGCCCCGCTGTGGTGGTTTTTCGGAGCCTGAGCCCGAGCGGGGCGTCGGTTCCCGAGGTGGGCAGGAGTCGCTGTGCCCGTGAGGCTGCCTGGCCGAGTCGGAGTGCTGTGGGACGGCGGGGAGCGGGTTTTCCCGGGCGAGGGGGCGATCCCGAGGAAGGGGAGCGATTTGGAGGCCGTGGCCGGGTGAGGCGCGCCTTTCGGAGGGGAGGAATTTGAATTTCGGCTGCATTGAGGGTAGCTGCCCGCTGTTGTGGGTTTTTGGAGCCTGAGCCCGAGCGGGGCGTCGGTTCCCGAGGTGGGCAGGAGTCGCTGTGCCCGTGAGGCTGCCTGGCCGAGTCGGAGTGCTGTGGGACGGCGGGGAGCGGGTTTTCCCGGGCGAGGGGCCGATCCCGAGGAAGGGGAGCAGTTCCGAGGCCGTGGCCGGGTGAGGCGCGCCTTTCGGAGGGGAGGAGTTTGAATTTCGGCTGCATTGAGGGTAGCTGCCCCGCTGTGGTGGTTTTTCGGAGCCTGAGCCCGAGCGGGGCGTCGGTTCCCGAGGTGGGCAGGAGTCGCTGTGCCCGTGAGGCTGCCTGGCCGAGTCGGAGTGCTGTGGGACGGCGGGGAGCGGTTTTTCCCGGGCGAGGGGGCGACCCCGAGGAACTCGGCCGGCGGGGAGGCGTTCCGGCCCGGGCGAGGGGCGCGGACCTGACCGGAGACGTCCAAAACCTTGAAAGGGGTAAGCGGGAAAAGGTCAGCAAAGTGCCCGAAGCAGTAAGGCGAAAAAGCCGTCGGAACCTCCGAAAATGTCCAAAAGCGTGAAATCAGTAACCAGGAAAATGCATAAAAATGGCCAAAAGTGTGAAATCAGTAAGCAGGAAAAGTCGGGAAAAGTGTCTAAAAATGCTTGGAAATCTGAGGAAAATGCCCGAAAATGAGGCCCCTCGGTCGGGAGGAGGAAGTCGAAAATCCCCGTGCCCGACGAGGGAAGTCAGTAACCAGAAGGAAAAACTTAGAAAAAAATTCTAAGTGTCAAAAAAAATTCTAAGTGTCAAAAAAAATTCTAAGTGTCAAAAAAAATTCTAAGTGTCAAAAAGAATTCTAAGTGTCAAAAAAATTCTAAGTGTCAAAAAAATTCTAAGTGTCAAAAAAAATTCTAAGTGTCAAAAAGAATTCTAAGTGTCAAAAAAAATTCTAAGTGTCAAAAAAAATTCTAAGTGTCAAAAAAAATTCTAAGTGTCAAAAAAAATTCTAAGTGTCAAAAAAATTCTAAGTGTCAAAAAAAATTCTAAGTGTCAAAAAAAATTCTAAGTGTCAAAAAAAATTCTAAGTGTCAAAAAAAATTCTAAGTGTCAAAAAAATTCTAAGTGTCAAAAAAAATTCTAAGTGTCAAAAAAAATTCTAAGTGTCAAAAAAAATTCTAAGTGTCAAAAAGAATTCTAAGTGTCAAAAAAAATTCTAAGTGTCAGAAAGGGAAATGAGTAACCAAGAAGAGAAATGAGTAACCAAGAAATCAGTAACCAACAGGAGAAATGAGTAACCAAGAAGAGAAATGAGTAACCAAGAAATCAGTAACCAACAGGAGAAATGAGTAACCAACGGGAGAAATGAGTAACCAACGGGAGAAATGAGTAACCAACGGGAGAAGTCAGTAACCAACGGGAGAAATCAGTAACCAAAGGGAGAAGTCAGTAACCAACGGGAGAAATCAGTAACCAACAAGAGAAATGAGTAACCAACGGGAGAAATCAGTAACCAAAGGGAGAAGTCAGTAACCAACGGGAGAAATCAGTAACCAAGCTTATTTTTGGTTGGTTACTGACTTCTCCGTTCAACTTGGAGCTGCCCTTGTGCACGATCAAGGAGGGGTATTATCCGCCACGGGGGCTTAATTTTCGCCTAAGGGGAGCGATTTGGAGGCCGTGGCCGGGTGAGGCGCGCCTTTCGAAGGGGAGGGATTTGAATTTCGGCTGCATTGAGGGTAGCTGCCCGCTGTTGTGGGTTTTTGGAGCCTGAGCCCGTTCAACTTGGAGCTGCCCTTGTGCACGATCAAGGAGGGGTATTATCGGCCACGGGGGCTTAATTTTCGCCTAAGGGGAGCGATTTGGAGGCCGTGGCCGGGTGAGGCGCGCCTCTCGAAGGGGAGGGATTTGAATTTCGGCTGCATTGAGGGTAGCTGCCCGCTGTTGTGGGTTTTTGGAGCCTGAGCCCGTTCAACTTGGAGCTGCCCTTGTGCACGATCAAGGAGGGGTATTATCCGCCACGGGGGCTTAATTTTCGCCTAAGGGGAGCGATTTGGAGGCCGTGGCCGGGTGAGGCGCGCCTCTCGAAGGGGAGGGATTTGAATTTCGGCTGCATTGAGGGTAGCTGCCCGCTGTTGTGGGTTTTTGGAGCCTGAGCCCGTTCAACTTGGAGCTGCCCTTGTGCACGATCAAGGAGGGGTATTATCGGCCACGGGGGCTTAATTTTCGCCTAAGGGGAGCGATTTGGAGGCCGTGGCCGGGTGAGGCGCGCCTCTCGAAGGGGAGGGATTTGAATTTCGGCTGCATTGAGGGTAGCTGCCCGCTGTTGTGGGTTTTTGGAGCCTGAGCCCGTTCAACTTGGAGCTGCCCTTGTGCACGATCAAGGAGGGGTATTATCGGCCACGGGGGCTTAATTTTCGCCTAAGGGGAGCGATTTGGAGGCCGTGGCCGGGTGAGGCGCGCCTCTCGAAGGGGAGGGATTTGAATTTCGGCTGCATTGAGGGTAGCTGCCCGCTGTTGTGGGTTTTTGGAGCCTGAGCCCGTTCAACTTGGAGCTGCCCTTGTGCACGATCAAGGAGGGGTATTATCGGCCACGGGGGCTTAATTTTCGCCTAAGGGGAGCGATTTGGAGGCCGTGGCCGGGTGAGGCGCGCCTCTCGAAGGGGAGGGATTTGAATTTCGGCTGCATTGAGGGTAGCTGCCCCGCTGTGGTGGTTTTTCGGAGCCTGAGCCCGAGCGGGGCGTCGGTTCCCGAGGTGGGCAGGAGTCGCTGTGCCCGTGAGGCTGCCTGGCCGAGTCGGAGTGCTGTGGGACGGCGGGGAGCGGGTTTTCCCGGGCGAGGGGGCGATCCCGAGGAAGGGGAGCGATTTGGAGGCCGTGGCCGGGTGAGGCGCGCCTTTCGGAGGGGAGGAATTTGAATTTCGGCTGCATTGAGGGTAGCTGCCCGCTGTTGTGGGTTTTTGGAGCCTGAGCCCGAGCGGGGCGTCGGTTCCCGAGGTGGGCAGGAGTCGCTGTGCCCGTGAGGCTGCCTGGCCGAGTCGGAGTGCTGTGGGACGGCGGGGAGCGGGTTTTCCCGGGCGAGGGGCCGATCCCGAGGAAGGGGAGCAGTTCCGAGGCCGTGGCCGGGTGAGGCGCGCCTTTCGGAGGGGAGGAGTTTGAATTTCGGCTGCATTGAGGGTAGCTGCCCCGCTGTGGTGGTTTTTCGGAGCCTGAGCCCGAGCGGGGCGTCGGTTCCCGAGGTGGGCAGGAGTCGCTGTGCCCGTGAGGCTGCCTGGCCGAGTCGGAGTGCTGTGGGACGGCGGGGAGCGGTTTTTCCCGGGCGAGGGGGCGACCCCGAGGAACTCGGCCGGCGGGGAGGCGTTCCGGCCCGGGCGAGGGGCGCGGACCTGACCGGAGACGTCCAAAACCTTGAAAGGGGTAAGCGGGAAAAGGTCAGCAAAGTGCCCGAAGCAGTAAGGCGAAAAAGCCGTCGGAACCTCCGAAAATGTCCAAAAGCGTGAAATCAGTAACCAGGAAAATGCATAAAAATGGCCAAAAGTGTGAAATCAGTAAGCAGGAAAAGTCGGGGAAAGTGTCTAAAAATGCTTGGAAATCTGAGGAAAATGCCCGAAAATGAGGCCCCTCGGTCGGGAGGAGGAAGTCGAAAATCCCCGTGCCCGACGAGGGAAGTCAGTAACCAGAAGGAAAAACTTAGAAAAAAATTCTAAGTGTCAAAAAAAATTCTAAGTGTCAAAAAAAATTCTAAGTGTCAAAAAAAATTCTAAGTGTCAAAAAGAATTCTAAGTGTCAAAAAAATTCTAAGTGTCAAAAAAATTCTAAGTGTCAAAAAAAATTCTAAGTGTCAAAAAGAATTCTAAGTGTCAAAAAAAATTCTAAGTGTCAAAAAGAATTCTAAGTGTCAAAAAAAATTCTAAGTGTCAAAAAAAATTCTAAGTGTCAAAAAAAATTCTAAGTGTCAAAAAAAATTCTAAGTGTCAAAAAAATTCTAAGTGTCAAAAAAAATTCTAAGTGTCAAAAAAAATTCTAAGTGTCAAAAAAAATTCTAAGTGTCAAAAAAAATTCTAAGTGTCAAAAAAATTCTAAGTGTCAAAAAAAATTCTAAGTGTCAAAAAAAATTCTAAGTGTCAAAAAAAATTCTAAGTGTCAAAAAGAATTCTAAGTGTCAAAAAAAATTCTAAGTGTCAGAAAGGGAAATGAGTAACCAAGAAGAGAAATGAGTAACCAAGAAATCAGTAACCAACAGGAGAAATGAGTAACCAAGAAGAGAAATGAGTAACCAAGAAATCAGTAACCAACAGGAGAAATGAGTAACCAACGGGAGAAATGAGTAACCAACGGGAGAAATGAGTAACCAACGGGAGAAGTCAGTAACCAACGGGAGAAATCAGTAACCAAAGGGAGAAGTCAGTAACCAACGGGAGAAATCAGTAACCAACAAGAGAAATGAGTAACCAACGGGAGAAATCAGTAACCAAAGGGAGAAGTCAGTAACCAACGGGAGAAATCAGTAACCAAGCTTATTTTTGGTTGGTTACTGACTTCTCCGTTCAACTTGGAGCTGCCCTTGTGCACGATCAAGGAGGGGTATTATCCGCCACGGTGGCTTAATTTTCGCCTAAGGGGAGCGATTTGGAGGCCGTGGCCGGGTGAGGCGCGCCTTTCGAAGGGGAGGGATTTGAATTTCGGCTGCATTGAGGGTAGCTGCCCGCTGTTGTGGGTTTTTGGAGCCTGAGCCCGTTCAACTTGGAGCTGCCCTTGTGCACGATCAAGGAGGGGTATTATCGGCCACGGGGGCTTAATTTTCGCCTAAGGGGAGCGATTTGGAGGCCGTGGCCGGGTGAGGCGCGCCTCTCGAAGGGGAGGGATTTGAATTTCGGCTGCATTGAGGGTAGCTGCCCGCTGTTGTGGGTTTTTGGAGCCTGAGCCCGTTCAACTTGGAGCTGCCCTTGTGCACGATCAAGGAGGGGTATTATCCGCCACGGGGGCTTAATTTTCGCCTAAGGGGAGCGATTTGGAGGCCGTGGCCGGGTGAGGCGCGCCTTTCGAAGGGGAGGGATTTGAATTTCGGCTGCATTGAGGGTAGCTGCCCGCTGTTGTGGGTTTTTGGAGCCTGAGCCCGTTCAACTTGGAGCTGCCCTTGTGCACGATCAAGGAGGGGTATTATCGGCCACGGGGGCTTAATTTTCGCCTAAGGGGAGCGATTTGGAGGCCGTGGCCGGGTGAGGCGCGCCTCTCGAAGGGGAGGGATTTGAATTTCGGCTGCATTGAGGGTAGCTGCCCGCTGTTGTGGGTTTTTGGAGCCTGAGCCCGTTCAACTTGGAGCTGCCCTTGTGCACGATCAAGGAGGGGTATTATCGGCCACGGGGGCTTAATTTTCGCCTAAGGGGAGCGATTTGGAGGCCGTGGCCGGGTGAGGCGCGCCTCTCGAAGGGGAGGGATTTGAATTTCGGCTGCATTGAGGGTAGCTGCCCGCTGTTGTGGGTTTTTGGAGCCTGAGCCCGTTCAACTTGGAGCTGCCCTTGTGCACGATCAAGGAGGGGTATTATCGGCCACGGGGGCTTAATTTTCGCCTAAGGGGAGCGATTTGGAGGCCGTGGCCGGGTGAGGCGCGCCTCTCGAAGGGGAGGGATTTGAATTTCGGCTGCATTGAGGGTAGCTGCCCCGCTGTGGTGGTTTTTCGGAGCCTGAGCCCGAGCGGGGCGTCGGTTCCCGAGGTGGGCAGGAGTCGCTGTGCCCGTGAGGCTGCCTGGCCGAGTCGGAGTGCTGTGGGACGGCGGGGAGCGGGTTTTCCCGGGCGAGGGGGCGATCCCGAGGAAGGGGAGCGATTTGGAGGCCGTGGCCGGGTGAGGCGCGCCTTTCGGAGGGGAGGAATTTGAATTTCGGCTGCATTGAGGGTAGCTGCCCGCTGTTGTGGGTTTTTGGAGCCTGAGCCCGAGCGGGGCGTCGGTTCCCGAGGTGGGCAGGAGTCGCTGTGCCCGTGAGGCTGCCTGGCCGAGTCGGAGTGCTGTGGGACGGCGGGGAGCGGGTTTTCCCGGGCGAGGGGCCGATCCCGAGGAAGGGGAGCAGTTCCGAGGCCGTGGCCGGGTGAGGCGCGCCTTTCGGAGGGGAGGAGTTTGAATTTCGGCTGCATTGAGGGTAGCTGCCCCGCTGTGGTGGTTTTTCGGAGCCTGAGCCCGAGCGGGGCGTCGGTTCCCGAGGTGGGCAGGAGTCGCTGTGCCCGTGAGGCTGCCTGGCCGAGTCGGAGTGCTGTGGGACGGCGGGGAGCGGTTTTTCCCGGGCGAGGGGGCGACCCCGAGGAACTCGGCCGGCGGGGAGGCGTTCCGGCCCGGGCGAGGGGCGCGGACCTGACCGGAGACGTCCAAAACCTTGAAAGGGGTAAGCGGGAAAAGGTCAGCAAAGTGCCCGAAGCAGTAAGGCGAAAAAGCCGTCGGAACCTCCGAAAATGTCCAAAAGCGTGAAATCAGTAACCAGGAAAATGCATAAAAATGGCCAAAAGTGTGAAATCAGTAAGCAGGAAAAGTCGGGAAAAGTGTCTAAAAATGCTTGGAAATCTGAGGAAAATGCCCGAAAATGAGGCCCCTCGGTCGGGAGGAGGAAGTCGAAAATCCCCGTGCCCGACGAGGGAAGTCAGTAACCAGAAGGAAAAACTTAGAAAAAAATTCTAAGTGTCAAAAAAAATTCTAAGTGTCAAAAAAAATTCTAAGTGTCAAAAAAAATTCTAAGTGTCAAAAAGAATTCTAAGTGTCAAAAAAATTCTAAGTGTCAAAAAAATTCTAAGTGTCAAAAAAAATTCTAAGTGTCAAAAAGAATTCTAAGTGTCAAAAAAAATTCTAAGTGTCAAAAAAAATTCTAAGTGTCAAAAAAAATTCTAAGTGTCAAAAAAAATTCTAAGTGTCAAAAAAATTCTAAGTGTCAAAAAAAATTCTAAGTGTCAAAAAAAATTCTAAGTGTCAAAAAAAATTCTAAGTGTCAAAAAAAATTCTAAGTGTCAAAAAAATTCTAAGTGTCAAAAAAAATTCTAAGTGTCAAAAAAAATTCTAAGTGTCAAAAAAAATTCTAAGTGTCAAAAAGAATTCTAAGTGTCAAAAAAAATTCTAAGTGTCAGAAAGGGAAATGAGTAACCAAGAAGAGAAATGAGTAACCAAGAAATCAGTAACCAACAGGAGAAATGAGTAACCAAGAAGAGAAATGAGTAACCAAGAAATCAGTAACCAACAGGAGAAATGAGTAACCAACGGGAGAAATGAGTAACCAACGGGAGAAATGAGTAACCAACGGGAGAAGTCAGTAACCAACGGGAGAAATCAGTAACCAAAGGGAGAAGTCAGTAACCAACGGGAGAAATCAGTAACCAACAAGAGAAATGAGTAACCAACGGGAGAAATCAGTAACCAAAGGGAGAAGTCAGTAACCAACGGGAGAAATCAGTAACCAAGCTTATTTTTGGTTGGTTACTGACTTCTCCGTTCAACTTGGAGCTGCCCTTGTGCACGATCAAGGAGGGGTATTATCCGCCACGGGGGCTTAATTTTCGCCTAAGGGGAGCGATTTGGAGGCCGTGGCCGGGTGAGGCGCGCCTTTCGAAGGGGAGGGATTTGAATTTCGGCTGCATTGAGGGTAGCTGCCCGCTGTTGTGGGTTTTTGGAGCCTGAGCCCGTTCAACTTGGAGCTGCCCTTGTGCACGATCAAGGAGGGGTATTATCGGCCACGGGGGCTTAATTTTCGCCTAAGGGGAGCGATTTGGAGGCCGTGGCCGGGTGAGGCGCGCCTCTCGAAGGGGAGGGATTTGAATTTCGGCTGCATTGAGGGTAGCTGCCCGCTGTTGTGGGTTTTTGGAGCCTGAGCCCGTTCAACTTGGAGCTGCCCTTGTGCACGATCAAGGAGGGGTATTATCCGCCACGGGGGCTTAATTTTCGCCTAAGGGGAGCGATTTGGAGGCCGTGGCCGGGTGAGGCGCGCCTCTCGAAGGGGAGGGATTTGAATTTCGGCTGCATTGAGGGTAGCTGCCCGCTGTTGTGGGTTTTTGGAGCCTGAGCCCGTTCAACTTGGAGCTGCCCTTGTGCACGATCAAGGAGGGGTATTATCGGCCACGGGGGCTTAATTTTCGCCTAAGGGGAGCGATTTGGAGGCCGTGGCCGGGTGAGGCGCGCCTCTCGAAGGGGAGGGATTTGAATTTCGGCTGCATTGAGGGTAGCTGCCCGCTGTTGTGGGTTTTTGGAGCCTGAGCCCGTTCAACTTGGAGCTGCCCTTGTGCACGATCAAGGAGGGGTATTATCGGCCACGGGGGCTTAATTTTCGCCTAAGGGGAGCGATTTGGAGGCCGTGGCCGGGTGAGGCGCGCCTCTCGAAGGGGAGGGATTTGAATTTCGGCTGCATTGAGGGTAGCTGCCCGCTGTTGTGGGTTTTTGGAGCCTGAGCCCGTTCAACTTGGAGCTGCCCTTGTGCACGATCAAGGAGGGGTATTATCGGCCACGGGGGCTTAATTTTCGCCTAAGGGGAGCGATTTGGAGGCCGTGGCCGGGTGAGGCGCGCCTCTCGAAGGGGAGGGATTTGAATTTCGGCTGCATTGAGGGTAGCTGCCCCGCTGTGGTGGTTTTTCGGAGCCTGAGCCCGAGCGGGGCGTCGGTTCCCGAGGTGGGCAGGAGTCGCTGTGCCCGTGAGGCTGCCTGGCCGAGTCGGAGTGCTGTGGGACGGCGGGGAGCGGGTTTTCCCGGGCGAGGGGGCGATCCCGAGGAAGGGGAGCGATTTGGAGGCCGTGGCCGGGTGAGGCGCGCCTTTCGGAGGGGAGGAATTTGAATTTCGGCTGCATTGAGGGTAGCTGCCCGCTGTTGTGGGTTTTTGGAGCCTGAGCCCGAGCGGGGCGTCGGTTCCCGAGGTGGGCAGGAGTCGCTGTGCCCGTGAGGCTGCCTGGCCGAGTCGGAGTGCTGTGGGACGGCGGGGAGCGGGTTTTCCCGGGCGAGGGGCCGATCCCGAGGAAGGGGAGCAGTTCCGAGGCCGTGGCCGGGTGAGGCGCGCCTTTCGGAGGGGAGGAGTTTGAATTTCGGCTGCATTGAGGGTAGCTGCCCCGCTGTGGTGGTTTTTCGGAGCCTGAGCCCGAGCGGGGCGTCGGTTCCCGAGGTGGGCAGGAGTCGCTGTGCCCGTGAGGCTGCCTGGCCGAGTCGGAGTGCTGTGGGACGGCGGGGAGCGGTTTTTCCCGGGCGAGGGGGCGACCCCGAGGAACTCGGCCGGCGGGGAGGCGTTCCGGCCCGGGCGAGGGGCGCGGACCTGACCGGAGACGTCCAAAACCTTGAAAGGGGTAAGCGGGAAAAGGTCAGCAAAGTGCCCGAAGCAGTAAGGCGAAAAAGCCGTCGGAACCTCCGAAAATGTCCAAAAGCGTGAAATCAGTAACCAGGAAAATGCATAAAAATGGCCAAAAGTGTGAAATCAGTAAGCAGGAAAAGTCGGGGAAAGTGTCTAAAAATGCTTGGAAATCTGAGGAAAATGCCCGAAAATGAGGCCCCTCGGTCGGGAGGAGGAAGTCGAAAATCCCCGTGCCCGACGAGGGAAGTCAGTAACCAGAAGGAAAAACTTAGAAAAAAATTCTAAGTGTCAAAAAAAATTCTAAGTGTCAAAAAAAATTCTAAGTGTCAAAAAAAATTCTAAGTGTCAAAAAGAATTCTAAGTGTCAAAAAAATTCTAAGTGTCAAAAAAATTCTAAGTGTCAAAAAAAATTCTAAGTGTCAAAAAGAATTCTAAGTGTCAAAAAAAATTCTAAGTGTCAAAAAGAATTCTAAGTGTCAAAAAAAATTCTAAGTGTCAAAAAAAATTCTAAGTGTCAAAAAAAATTCTAAGTGTCAAAAAAAATTCTAAGTGTCAAAAAAATTCTAAGTGTCAAAAAAAATTCTAAGTGTCAAAAAAAATTCTAAGTGTCAAAAAAAATTCTAAGTGTCAAAAAAAATTCTAAGTGTCAAAAAAATTCTAAGTGTCAAAAAAAATTCTAAGTGTCAAAAAAAATTCTAAGTGTCAAAAAAAATTCTAAGTGTCAAAAAGAATTCTAAGTGTCAAAAAAAATTCTAAGTGTCAGAAAGGGAAATGAGTAACCAAGAAGAGAAATGAGTAACCAAGAAATCAGTAACCAACAGGAGAAATGAGTAACCAAGAAGAGAAATGAGTAACCAAGAAATCAGTAACCAACAGGAGAAATGAGTAACCAACGGGAGAAATGAGTAACCAACGGGAGAAATGAGTAACCAACGGGAGAAGTCAGTAACCAACGGGAGAAATCAGTAACCAAAGGGAGAAGTCAGTAACCAACGGGAGAAATCAGTAACCAACAAGAGAAATGAGTAACCAACGGGAGAAATCAGTAACCAAAGGGAGAAGTCAGTAACCAACGGGAGAAATCAGTAACCAAGCTTATTTTTGGTTGGTTACTGACTTCTCCGTTCAACTTGGAGCTGCCCTTGTGCACGATCAAGGAGGGGTATTATCCGCCACGGTGGCTTAATTTTCGCCTAAGGGGAGCGATTTGGAGGCCGTGGCCGGGTGAGGCGCGCCTTTCGAAGGGGAGGGATTTGAATTTCGGCTGCATTGAGGGTAGCTGCCCGCTGTTGTGGGTTTTTGGAGCCTGAGCCCGTTCAACTTGGAGCTGCCCTTGTGCACGATCAAGGAGGGGTATTATCGGCCACGGGGGCTTAATTTTCGCCTAAGGGGAGCGATTTGGAGGCCGTGGCCGGGTGAGGCGCGCCTCTCGAAGGGGAGGGATTTGAATTTCGGCTGCATTGAGGGTAGCTGCCCGCTGTTGTGGGTTTTTGGAGCCTGAGCCCGTTCAACTTGGAGCTGCCCTTGTGCACGATCAAGGAGGGGTATTATCCGCCACGGGGGCTTAATTTTCGCCTAAGGGGAGCGATTTGGAGGCCGTGGCCGGGTGAGGCGCGCCTTTCGAAGGGGAGGGATTTGAATTTCGGCTGCATTGAGGGTAGCTGCCCGCTGTTGTGGGTTTTTGGAGCCTGAGCCCGTTCAACTTGGAGCTGCCCTTGTGCACGATCAAGGAGGGGTATTATCGGCCACGGGGGCTTAATTTTCGCCTAAGGGGAGCGATTTGGAGGCCGTGGCCGGGTGAGGCGCGCCTCTCGAAGGGGAGGGATTTGAATTTCGGCTGCATTGAGGGTAGCTGCCCGCTGTTGTGGGTTTTTGGAGCCTGAGCCCGTTCAACTTGGAGCTGCCCTTGTGCACGATCAAGGAGGGGTATTATCGGCCACGGGGGCTTAATTTTCGCCTAAGGGGAGCGATTTGGAGGCCGTGGCCGGGTGAGGCGCGCCTCTCGAAGGGGAGGGATTTGAATTTCGGCTGCATTGAGGGTAGCTGCCCGCTGTTGTGGGTTTTTGGAGCCTGAGCCCGTTCAACTTGGAGCTGCCCTTGTGCACGATCAAGGAGGGGTATTATCGGCCACGGGGGCTTAATTTTCGCCTAAGGGGAGCGATTTGGAGGCCGTGGCCGGGTGAGGCGCGCCTCTCGAAGGGGAGGGATTTGAATTTCGGCTGCATTGAGGGTAGCTGCCCCGCTGTGGTGGTTTTTCGGAGCCTGAGCCCGAGCGGGGCGTCGGTTCCCGAGGTGGGCAGGAGTCGCTGTGCCCGTGAGGCTGCCTGGCCGAGTCGGAGTGCTGTGGGACGGCGGGGAGCGGGTTTTCCCGGGCGAGGGGGCGATCCCGAGGAAGGGGAGCGATTTGGAGGCCGTGGCCGGGTGAGGCGCGCCTTTCGGAGGGGAGGAATTTGAATTTCGGCTGCATTGAGGGTAGCTGCCCGCTGTTGTGGGTTTTTGGAGCCTGAGCCCGAGCGGGGCGTCGGTTCCCGAGGTGGGCAGGAGTCGCTGTGCCCGTGAGGCTGCCTGGCCGAGTCGGAGTGCTGTGGGACGGCGGGGAGCGGGTTTTCCCGGGCGAGGGGCCGATCCCGAGGAAGGGGAGCAGTTCCGAGGCCGTGGCCGGGTGAGGCGCGCCTTTCGGAGGGGAGGAGTTTGAATTTCGGCTGCATTGAGGGTAGCTGCCCCGCTGTGGTGGTTTTTCGGAGCCTGAGCCCGAGCGGGGCGTCGGTTCCCGAGGTGGGCAGGAGTCGCTGTGCCCGTGAGGCTGCCTGGCCGAGTCGGAGTGCTGTGGGACGGCGGGGAGCGGTTTTTCCCGGGCGAGGGGGCGACCCCGAGGAACTCGGCCGGCGGGGAGGCGTTCCGGCCCGGGCGAGGGGCGCGGACCTGACCGGAGACGTCCAAAACCTTGAAAGGGGTAAGCGGGAAAAGGTCAGCAAAGTGCCCGAAGCAGTAAGGCGAAAAAGCCGTCGGAACCTCCGAAAATGTCCAAAAGCGTGAAATCAGTAACCAGGAAAATGCATAAAAATGGCCAAAAGTGTGAAATCAGTAAGCAGGAAAAGTCGGGAAAAGTGTCTAAAAATGCTTGGAAATCTGAGGAAAATGCCCGAAAATGAGGCCCCTCGGTCGGGAGGAGGAAGTCGAAAATCCCCGTGCCCGACGAGGGAAGTCAGTAACCAGAAGGAAAAACTTAGAAAAAAATTCTAAGTGTCAAAAAAAATTCTAAGTGTCAAAAAAAATTCTAAGTGTCAAAAAAAATTCTAAGTGTCAAAAAGAATTCTAAGTGTCAAAAAAATTCTAAGTGTCAAAAAAATTCTAAGTGTCAAAAAAAATTCTAAGTGTCAAAAAGAATTCTAAGTGTCAAAAAAAATTCTAAGTGTCAAAAAAAATTCTAAGTGTCAAAAAAAATTCTAAGTGTCAAAAAAAATTCTAAGTGTCAAAAAAATTCTAAGTGTCAAAAAAAATTCTAAGTGTCAAAAAAAATTCTAAGTGTCAAAAAAAATTCTAAGTGTCAAAAAAAATTCTAAGTGTCAAAAAAATTCTAAGTGTCAAAAAAAATTCTAAGTGTCAAAAAAAATTCTAAGTGTCAAAAAAAATTCTAAGTGTCAAAAAGAATTCTAAGTGTCAAAAAAAATTCTAAGTGTCAGAAAGGGAAATGAGTAACCAAGAAGAGAAATGAGTAACCAAGAAATCAGTAACCAACAGGAGAAATGAGTAACCAAGAAGAGAAATGAGTAACCAAGAAATCAGTAACCAACAGGAGAAATGAGTAACCAACGGGAGAAATGAGTAACCAACGGGAGAAATGAGTAACCAACGGGAGAAGTCAGTAACCAACGGGAGAAATCAGTAACCAAAGGGAGAAGTCAGTAACCAACGGGAGAAATCAGTAACCAACAAGAGAAATGAGTAACCAACGGGAGAAATCAGTAACCAAAGGGAGAAGTCAGTAACCAACGGGAGAAATCAGTAACCAAGCTTATTTTTGGTTGGTTACTGACTTCTCCGTTCAACTTGGAGCTGCCCTTGTGCACGATCAAGGAGGGGTATTATCCGCCACGGGGGCTTAATTTTCGCCTAAGGGGAGCGATTTGGAGGCCGTGGCCGGGTGAGGCGCGCCTTTCGAAGGGGAGGGATTTGAATTTCGGCTGCATTGAGGGTAGCTGCCCGCTGTTGTGGGTTTTTGGAGCCTGAGCCCGTTCAACTTGGAGCTGCCCTTGTGCACGATCAAGGAGGGGTATTATCGGCCACGGGGGCTTAATTTTCGCCTAAGGGGAGCGATTTGGAGGCCGTGGCCGGGTGAGGCGCGCCTCTCGAAGGGGAGGGATTTGAATTTCGGCTGCATTGAGGGTAGCTGCCCGCTGTTGTGGGTTTTTGGAGCCTGAGCCCGTTCAACTTGGAGCTGCCCTTGTGCACGATCAAGGAGGGGTATTATCCGCCACGGGGGCTTAATTTTCGCCTAAGGGGAGCGATTTGGAGGCCGTGGCCGGGTGAGGCGCGCCTCTCGAAGGGGAGGGATTTGAATTTCGGCTGCATTGAGGGTAGCTGCCCGCTGTTGTGGGTTTTTGGAGCCTGAGCCCGTTCAACTTGGAGCTGCCCTTGTGCACGATCAAGGAGGGGTATTATCGGCCACGGGGGCTTAATTTTCGCCTAAGGGGAGCGATTTGGAGGCCGTGGCCGGGTGAGGCGCGCCTCTCGAAGGGGAGGGATTTGAATTTCGGCTGCATTGAGGGTAGCTGCCCGCTGTTGTGGGTTTTTGGAGCCTGAGCCCGTTCAACTTGGAGCTGCCCTTGTGCACGATCAAGGAGGGGTATTATCGGCCACGGGGGCTTAATTTTCGCCTAAGGGGAGCGATTTGGAGGCCGTGGCCGGGTGAGGCGCGCCTCTCGAAGGGGAGGGATTTGAATTTCGGCTGCATTGAGGGTAGCTGCCCGCTGTTGTGGGTTTTTGGAGCCTGAGCCCGTTCAACTTGGAGCTGCCCTTGTGCACGATCAAGGAGGGGTATTATCGGCCACGGGGGCTTAATTTTCGCCTAAGGGGAGCGATTTGGAGGCCGTGGCCGGGTGAGGCGCGCCTCTCGAAGGGGAGGGATTTGAATTTCGGCTGCATTGAGGGTAGCTGCCCCGCTGTGGTGGTTTTTCGGAGCCTGAGCCCGAGCGGGGCGTCGGTTCCCGAGGTGGGCAGGAGTCGCTGTGCCCGTGAGGCTGCCTGGCCGAGTCGGAGTGCTGTGGGACGGCGGGGAGCGGGTTTTCCCGGGCGAGGGGGCGATCCCGAGGAAGGGGAGCGATTTGGAGGCCGTGGCCGGGTGAGGCGCGCCTTTCGGAGGGGAGGAATTTGAATTTCGGCTGCATTGAGGGTAGCTGCCCGCTGTTGTGGGTTTTTGGAGCCTGAGCCCGAGCGGGGCGTCGGTTCCCGAGGTGGGCAGGAGTCGCTGTGCCCGTGAGGCTGCCTGGCCGAGTCGGAGTGCTGTGGGACGGCGGGGAGCGGGTTTTCCCGGGCGAGGGGCCGATCCCGAGGAAGGGGAGCAGTTCCGAGGCCGTGGCCGGGTGAGGCGCGCCTTTCGGAGGGGAGGAGTTTGAATTTCGGCTGCATTGAGGGTAGCTGCCCCGCTGTGGTGGTTTTTCGGAGCCTGAGCCCGAGCGGGGCGTCGGTTCCCGAGGTGGGCAGGAGTCGCTGTGCCCGTGAGGCTGCCTGGCCGAGTCGGAGTGCTGTGGGACGGCGGGGAGCGGTTTTTCCCGGGCGAGGGGGCGACCCCGAGGAACTCGGCCGGCGGGGAGGCGTTCCGGCCCGGGCGAGGGGCGCGGACCTGACCGGAGACGTCCAAAACCTTGAAAGGGGTAAGCGGGAAAAGGTCAGCAAAGTGCCCGAAGCAGTAAGGCGAAAAAGCCGTCGGAACCTCCGAAAATGTCCAAAAGCGTGAAATCAGTAACCAGGAAAATGCATAAAAATGGCCAAAAGTGTGAAATCAGTAAGCAGGAAAAGTCGGGAAAAGTGTCTAAAAATGCTTGGAAATCTGAGGAAAATGCCCGAAAATGAGGCCCCTCGGTCGGGAGGAGGAAGTCGAAAATCCCCGTGCCCGACGAGGGAAGTCAGTAACCAGAAGGAAAAACTTAGAAAAAAATTCTAAGTGTCAAAAAAAATTCTAAGTGTCAAAAAAAATTCTAAGTGTCAAAAAAAATTCTAAGTGTCAAAAAGAATTCTAAGTGTCAAAAAAATTCTAAGTGTCAAAAAAATTCTAAGTGTCAAAAAAAATTCTAAGTGTCAAAAAGAATTCTAAGTGTCAAAAAAAATTCTAAGTGTCAAAAAAAATTCTAAGTGTCAAAAAAAATTCTAAGTGTCAAAAAAAATTCTAAGTGTCAAAAAAATTCTAAGTGTCAAAAAAAATTCTAAGTGTCAAAAAAAATTCTAAGTGTCAAAAAAAATTCTAAGTGTCAAAAAAAATTCTAAGTGTCAAAAAAATTCTAAGTGTCAAAAAAAATTCTAAGTGTCAAAAAAAATTCTAAGTGTCAAAAAAAATTCTAAGTGTCAAAAAGAATTCTAAGTGTCAAAAAAAATTCTAAGTGTCAGAAAGGGAAATGAGTAACCAAGAAGAGAAATGAGTAACCAAGAAATCAGTAACCAACAGGAGAAATGAGTAACCAAGAAGAGAAATGAGTAACCAAGAAATCAGTAACCAACAGGAGAAATGAGTAACCAACGGGAGAAATGAGTAACCAACGGGAGAAATGAGTAACCAACGGGAGAAGTCAGTAACCAACGGGAGAAATCAGTAACCAAAGGGAGAAGTCAGTAACCAACGGGAGAAATCAGTAACCAACAAGAGAAATGAGTAACCAACGGGAGAAATCAGTAACCAAAGGGAGAAGTCAGTAACCAACGGGAGAAATCAGTAACCAAGCTTATTTTTGGTTGGTTACTGACTTCTCCGTTCAACTTGGAGCTGCCCTTGTGCACGATCAAGGAGGGGTATTATCCGCCACGGGGGCTTAATTTTCGCCTAAGGGGAGCGATTTGGAGGCCGTGGCCGGGTGAGGCGCGCCTTTCGAAGGGGAGGGATTTGAATTTCGGCTGCATTGAGGGTAGCTGCCCGCTGTTGTGGGTTTTTGGAGCCTGAGCCCGTTCAACTTGGAGCTGCCCTTGTGCACGATCAAGGAGGGGTATTATCGGCCACGGGGGCTTAATTTTCGCCTAAGGGGAGCGATTTGGAGGCCGTGGCCGGGTGAGGCGCGCCTCTCGAAGGGGAGGGATTTGAATTTCGGCTGCATTGAGGGTAGCTGCCCGCTGTTGTGGGTTTTTGGAGCCTGAGCCCGTTCAACTTGGAGCTGCCCTTGTGCACGATCAAGGAGGGGTATTATCCGCCACGGGGGCTTAATTTTCGCCTAAGGGGAGCGATTTGGAGGCCGTGGCCGGGTGAGGCGCGCCTCTCGAAGGGGAGGGATTTGAATTTCGGCTGCATTGAGGGTAGCTGCCCGCTGTTGTGGGTTTTTGGAGCCTGAGCCCGTTCAACTTGGAGCTGCCCTTGTGCACGATCAAGGAGGGGTATTATCGGCCACGGGGGCTTAATTTTCGCCTAAGGGGAGCGATTTGGAGGCCGTGGCCGGGTGAGGCGCGCCTCTCGAAGGGGAGGGATTTGAATTTCGGCTGCATTGAGGGTAGCTGCCCGCTGTTGTGGGTTTTTGGAGCCTGAGCCCGTTCAACTTGGAGCTGCCC
Organism: Stegostoma tigrinum; assembly: GCF_030684315.1. NCBI lineage: Eukaryota > Metazoa > Chordata > Chondrichthyes > Orectolobiformes > Stegostomatidae > Stegostoma > Stegostoma tigrinum. Next base: position 11,019 of record NW_026728580.1, on the reverse strand, counting down.
TTGTGCACGATCAAGGAGGGGTATTATCGGCCACGGGGGCTTAATTTTCGCCTAAGGGGAGCGATTTGGAGGCCGTGGCCGGGTGAGGCGCGCCTCTCGAAGGGGAGGGATTTGAATTTCGGCTGCATTGAGGGTAGCTGCCCGCTGTTGTGGGTTTTTGGAGCCTGAGCCCGTTCAACTTGGAGCTGCCCTTGTGCACGATCAAGGAGGGGTATTATCGGCCACGGGGGCTTAATTTTCGCCTAAGGGGAGCGATTTGGAGGCCGTGGCCGGGTGAGGCGCGCCTCTCGAAGGGGAGGGATTTGAATTTCGGCTGCATTGAGGGTAGCTGCCCCGCTGTGGTGGTTTTTCGGAGCCTGAGCCCGAGCGGGGCGTCGGTTCCCGAGGTGGGCAGGAGTCGCTGTGCCCGTGAGGCTGCCTGGCCGAGTCGGAGTGCTGTGGGACGGCGGGGAGCGGGTTTTCCCGGGCGAGGGGGCGATCCCGAGGAAGGGGAGCGATTTGGAGGCCGTGGCCGGGTGAGGCGCGCCTTTCGGAGGGGAGGAATTTGAATTTCGGCTGCATTGAGGGTAGCTGCCCGCTGTTGTGGGTTTTTGGAGCCTGAGCCCGAGCGGGGCGTCGGTTCCCGAGGTGGGCAGGAGTCGCTGTGCCCGTGAGGCTGCCTGGCCGAGTCGGAGTGCTGTGGGACGGCGGGGAGCGGGTTTTCCCGGGCGAGGGGCCGATCCCGAGGAAGGGGAGCAGTTCCGAGGCCGTGGCCGGGTGAGGCGCGCCTTTCGGAGGGGAGGAGTTTGAATTTCGGCTGCATTGAGGGTAGCTGCCCCGCTGTGGTGGTTTTTCGGAGCCTGAGCCCGAGCGGGGCGTCGGTTCCCGAGGTGGGCAGGAGTCGCTGTGCCCGTGAGGCTGCCTGGCCGAGTCGGAGTGCTGTGGGACGGCGGGGAGCGGTTTTTCCCGGGCGAGGGGGCGACCCCGAGGAACTCGGCCGGCGGGGAGGCGTTCCGGCCCGGGCGAGGGGCGCGGACCTGACCGGAGACGTCCAAAACCTTGAAAGGGGTAAGCGGGAAAAGGTCAGCAAAGTGCCCGAAGCAGTAAGGCGAAAAAGCCGTCGGAACCTCCGAAAATGTCCAAAAGCGTGAAATCAGTAACCAGGAAAATGCATAAAAATGGCCAAAAGTGTGAAATCAGTAAGCAGGAAAAGTCGGGAAAAGTGTCTAAAAATGCTTGGAAATCTGAGGAAAATGCCCGAAAATGAGGCCCCTCGGTCGGGAGGAGGAAGTCGAAAATCCCCGTGCCCGACGAGGGAAGTCAGTAACCAGAAGGAAAAACTTAGAAAAAAATTCTAAGTGTCAAAAAAAATTCTAAGTGTCAAAAAAAATTCTAAGTGTCAAAAAAAATTCTAAGTGTCAAAAAGAATTCTAAGTGTCAAAAAAATTCTAAGAGTCAAAAAAATTCTAAGTGTCAAAAAAAATTCTAAGTGTCAAAAAGAATTCTAAGTGTCAAAAAAAATTCTAAGTGTCAAAAAAAATTCTAAGTGTCAAAAAAAATTCTAAGTGTCAAAAAAAATTCTAAGTGTCAAAAAAATTCTAAGTGTCAAAAAAAATTCTAAGTGTCAAAAAAAATTCTAAGTGTCAAAAAAAATTCTAAGTGTCAAAAAAAATTCTAAGTGTCAAAAAAATTCTAAGTGTCAAAAAAAATTCTAAGTGTCAAAAAAAATTCTAAGTGTCAAAAAAAATTCTAAGTGTCAAAAAGAATTCTAAGTGTCAAAAAAAATTCTAAGTGTCAGAAAGGGAAATGAGTAACCAAGAAGAGAAATGAGTAACCAAGAAATCAGTAACCAACAGGAGAAATGAGTAACCAAGAAGAGAAATGAGTAACCAAGAAATCAGTAACCAACAGGAGAAATGAGTAACCAACGGGAGAAATGAGTAACCAACGGGAGAAATGAGTAACCAACGGGAGAAGTCAGTAACCAACGGGAGAAATCAGTAACCAAAGGGAGAAGTCAGTAACCAACGGGAGAAATCAGTAACCAACAAGAGAAATGAGTAACCAACGGGAGAAATCAGTAACCAAAGGGAGAAGTCAGTAACCAACGGGAGAAATCAGTAACCAAGCTTATTTTTGGTTGGTTACTGACTTCTCCGTTCAACTTGGAGCTGCCCTTGTGCACGATCAAGGAGGGGTATTATCCGCCACGGGGGCTTAATTTTCGCCTAAGGGGAGCGATTTGGAGGCCGTGGCCGGGTGAGGCGCGCCTTTCGAAGGGGAGGGATTTGAATTTCGGCTGCATTGAGGGTAGCTGCCCGCTGTTGTGGGTTTTTGGAGCCTGAGCCCGTTCAACTTGGAGCTGCCCTTGTGCACGATCAAGGAGGGGTATTATCGGCCACGGGGGCTTAATTTTCGCCTAAGGGGAGCGATTTGGAGGCCGTGGCCGGGTGAGGCGCGCCTCTCGAAGGGGAGGGATTTGAATTTCGGCTGCATTGAGGGTAGCTGCCCGCTGTTGTGGGTTTTTGGAGCCTGAGCCCGTTCAACTTGGAGCTGCCCTTGTGCACGATCAAGGAGGGGTATTATCCGCCACGGGGGCTTAATTTTCGCCTAAGGGGAGCGATTTGGAGGCCGTGGCCGGGTGAGGCGCGCCTCTCGAAGGGGAGGGATTTGAATTTCGGCTGCATTGAGGGTAGCTGCCCGCTGTTGTGGGTTTTTGGAGCCTGAGCCCGTTCAACTTGGAGCTGCCCTTGTGCACGATCAAGGAGGGGTATTATCGGCCACGGGGGCTTAATTTTCGCCTAAGGGGAGCGATTTGGAGGCCGTGGCCGGGTGAGGCGCGCCTCTCGAAGGGGAGGGATTTGAATTTCGGCTGCATTGAGGGTAGCTGCCCGCTGTTGTGGGTTTTTGGAGCCTGAGCCCGTTCAACTTGGAGCTGCCCTTGTGCACGATCAAGGAGGGGTATTATCGGCCACGGGGGCTTAATTTTCGCCTAAGGGGAGCGATTTGGAGGCCGTGGCCGGGTGAGGCGCGCCTCTCGAAGGGGAGGGATTTGAATTTCGGCTGCATTGAGGGTAGCTGCCCGCTGTTGTGGGTTTTTGGAGCCTGAGCCCGTTCAACTTGGAGCTGCCCTTGTGCACGATCAAGGAGGGGTATTATCGGCCACGGGGGCTTAATTTTCGCCTAAGGGGAGCGATTTGGAGGCCGTGGCCGGGTGAGGCGCGCCTCTCGAAGGGGAGGGATTTGAATTTCGGCTGCATTGAGGGTAGCTGCCCCGCTGTGGTGGTTTTTCGGAGCCTGAGCCCGAGCGGGGCGTCGGTTCCCGAGGTGGGCAGGAGTCGCTGTGCCCGTGAGGCTGCCTGGCCGAGTCGGAGTGCTGTGGGACGGCGGGGAGCGGGTTTTCCCGGGCGAGGGGGCGATCCCGAGGAAGGGGAGCGATTTGGAGGCCGTGGCCGGGTGAGGCGCGCCTTTCGGAGGGGAGGAATTTGAATTTCGGCTGCATTGAGGGTAGCTGCCCGCTGTTGTGGGTTTTTGGAGCCTGAGCCCGAGCGGGGCGTCGGTTCCCGAGGTGGGCAGGAGTCGCTGTGCCCGTGAGGCTGCCTGGCCGAGTCGGAGTGCTGTGGGACGGCGGGGAGCGGGTTTTCCCGGGCGAGGGGCCGATCCCGAGGAAGGGGAGCAGTTCCGAGGCCGTGGCCGGGTGAGGCGCGCCTTTCGGAGGGGAGGAGTTTGAATTTCGGCTGCATTGAGGGTAGCTGCCCCGCTGTGGTGGTTTTTCGGAGCCTGAGCCCGAGCGGGGCGTCGGTTCCCGAGGTGGGCAGGAGTCGCTGTGCCCGTGAGGCTGCCTGGCCGAGTCGGAGTGCTGTGGGACGGCGGGGAGCGGTTTTTCCCGGGCGAGGGGGCGACCCCGAGGAACTCGGCCGGCGGGGAGGCGTTCCGGCCCGGGCGAGGGGCGCGGACCTGACCGGAGACGTCCAAAACCTTGAAAGGGGTAAGCGGGAAAAGGTCAGCAAAGTGCCCGAAGCAGTAAGGCGAAAAAGCCGTCGGAACCTCCGAAAATGTCCAAAAGCGTGAAATCAGTAACCAGGAAAATGCATAAAAATGGCCAAAAGTGTGAAATCAGTAAGCAGGAAAAGTCGGGGAAAGTGTCTAAAAATGCTTGGAAATCTGAGGAAAATGCCCGAAAATGAGGCCCCTCGGTCGGGAGGAGGAAGTCGAAAATCCCCGTGCCCGACGAGGGAAGTCAGTAACCAGAAGGAAAAACTTAGAAAAAAATTCTAAGTGTCAAAAAAAATTCTAAGTGTCAAAAAAAATTCTAAGTGTCAAAAAAAATTCTAAGTGTCAAAAAGAATTCTAAGTGTCAAAAAAATTCTAAGTGTCAAAAAAATTCTAAGTGTCAAAAAAAATTCTAAGTGTCAAAAAGAATTCTAAGTGTCAAAAAAAATTCTAAGTGTCAAAAAGAATTCTAAGTGTCAAAAAAAATTCTAAGTGTCAAAAAAAATTCTAAGTGTCAAAAAAAATTCTAAGTGTCAAAAAAAATTCTAAGTGTCAAAAAAATTCTAAGTGTCAAAAAAAATTCTAAGTGTCAAAAAAAATTCTAAGTGTCAAAAAAAATTCTAAGTGTCAAAAAAAATTCTAAGTGTCAAAAAAATTCTAAGTGTCAAAAAAAATTCTAAGTGTCAAAAAAAATTCTAAGTGTCAAAAAAAATTCTAAGTGTCAAAAAGAATTCTAAGTGTCAAAAAAAATTCTAAGTGTCAGAAAGGGAAATGAGTAACCAAGAAGAGAAATGAGTAACCAAGAAATCAGTAACCAACAGGAGAAATGAGTAACCAAGAAGAGAAATGAGTAACCAAGAAATCAGTAACCAACAGGAGAAATGAGTAACCAACGGGAGAAATGAGTAACCAACGGGAGAAATGAGTAACCAACGGGAGAAGTCAGTAACCAACGGGAGAAATCAGTAACCAAAGGGAGAAGTCAGTAACCAACGGGAGAAATCAGTAACCAACAAGAGAAATGAGTAACCAACGGGAGAAATCAGTAACCAAAGGGAGAAGTCAGTAACCAACGGGAGAAATCAGTAACCAAGCTTATTTTTGGTTGGTTACTGACTTCTCCGTTCAACTTGGAGCTGCCCTTGTGCACGATCAAGGAGGGGTATTATCCGCCACGGTGGCTTAATTTTCGCCTAAGGGGAGCGATTTGGAGGCCGTGGCCGGGTGAGGCGCGCCTTTCGAAGGGGAGGGATTTGAATTTCGGCTGCATTGAGGGTAGCTGCCCGCTGTTGTGGGTTTTTGGAGCCTGAGCCCGTTCAACTTGGAGCTGCCCTTGTGCACGATCAAGGAGGGGTATTATCGGCCACGGGGGCTTAATTTTCGCCTAAGGGGAGCGATTTGGAGGCCGTGGCCGGGTGAGGCGCGCCTCTCGAAGGGGAGGGATTTGAATTTCGGCTGCATTGAGGGTAGCTGCCCGCTGTTGTGGGTTTTTGGAGCCTGAGCCCGTTCAACTTGGAGCTGCCCTTGTGCACGATCAAGGAGGGGTATTATCCGCCACGGGGGCTTAATTTTCGCCTAAGGGGAGCGATTTGGAGGCCGTGGCCGGGTGAGGCGCGCCTCTCGAAGGGGAGGGATTTGAATTTCGGCTGCATTGAGGGTAGCTGCCCGCTGTTGTGGGTTTTTGGAGCCTGAGCCCGTTCAACTTGGAGCTGCCCTTGTGCACGATCAAGGAGGGGTATTATCGGCCACGGGGGCTTAATTTTCGCCTAAGGGGAGCGATTTGGAGGCCGTGGCCGGGTGAGGCGCGCCTCTCGAAGGGGAGGGATTTGAATTTCGGCTGCATTGAGGGTAGCTGCCCGCTGTTGTGGGTTTTTGGAGCCTGAGCCCGTTCAACTTGGAGCTGCCCTTGTGCACGATCAAGGAGGGGTATTATCGGCCACGGGGGCTTAATTTTCGCCTAAGGGGAGCGATTTGGAGGCCGTGGCCGGGTGAGGCGCGCCTCTCGAAGGGGAGGGATTTGAATTTCGGCTGCATTGAGGGTAGCTGCCCGCTGTTGTGGGTTTTTGGAGCCTGAGCCCGTTCAACTTGGAGCTGCCCTTGTGCACGATCAAGGAGGGGTATTATCGGCCACGGGGGCTTAATTTTCGCCTAAGGGGAGCGATTTGGAGGCCGTGGCCGGGTGAGGCGCGCCTCTCGAAGGGGAGGGATTTGAATTTCGGCTGCATTGAGGGTAGCTGCCCCGCTGTGGTGGTTTTTCGGAGCCTGAGCCCGAGCGGGGCGTCGGTTCCCGAGGTGGGCAGGAGTCGCTGTGCCCGTGAGGCTGCCTGGCCGAGTCGGAGTGCTGTGGGACGGCGGGGAGCGGGTTTTCCCGGGCGAGGGGGCGATCCCGAGGAAGGGGAGCGATTTGGAGGCCGTGGCCGGGTGAGGCGCGCCTTTCGGAGGGGAGGAATTTGAATTTCGGCTGCATTGAGGGTAGCTGCCCGCTGTTGTGGGTTTTTGGAGCCTGAGCCCGAGCGGGGCGTCGGTTCCCGAGGTGGGCAGGAGTCGCTGTGCCCGTGAGGCTGCCTGGCCGAGTCGGAGTGCTGTGGGACGGCGGGGAGCGGGTTTTCCCGGGCGAGGGGCCGATCCCGAGGAAGGGGAGCAGTTCCGAGGCCGTGGCCGGGTGAGGCGCGCCTTTCGGAGGGGAGGAGTTTGAATTTCGGCTGCATTGAGGGTAGCTGCCCCGCTGTGGTGGTTTTTCGGAGCCTGAGCCCGAGCGGGGCGTCGGTTCCCGAGGTGGGCAGGAGTCGCTGTGCCCGTGAGGCTGCCTGGCCGAGTCGGAGTGCTGTGGGACGGCGGGGAGCGGTTTTTCCCGGGCGAGGGGGCGACCCCGAGGAACTCGGCCGGCGGGGAGGCGTTCCGGCCCGGGCGAGGGGCGCGGACCTGACCGGAGACGTCCAAAACCTTGAAAGGGGTAAGCGGGAAAAGGTCAGCAAAGTGCCCGAAGCAGTAAGGCGAAAAAGCCGTCGGAACCTCCGAAAATGTCCAAAAGCGTGAAATCAGTAACCAGGAAAATGCATAAAAATGGCCAAAAGTGTGAAATCAGTAAGCAGGAAAAGTCGGGAAAAGTGTCTAAAAATGCTTGGAAATCTGAGGAAAATGCCCGAAAATGAGGCCCCTCGGTCGGGAGGAGGAAGTCGAAAATCCCCGTGCCCGACGAGGGAAGTCAGTAACCAGAAGGAAAAACTTAGAAAAAAATTCTAAGTGTCAAAAAAAATTCTAAGTGTCAAAAAAAATTCTAAGTGTCAAAAAAAATTCTAAGTGTCAAAAAGAATTCTAAGTGTCAAAAAAATTCTAAGTGTCAAAAAAATTCTAAGTGTCAAAAAAAATTCTAAGTGTCAAAAAGAATTCTAAGTGTCAAAAAAAATTCTAAGTGTCAAAAAAAATTCTAAGTGTCAAAAAAAATTCTAAGTGTCAAAAAAAATTCTAAGTGTCAAAAAAATTCTAAGTGTCAAAAAAAATTCTAAGTGTCAAAAAAAATTCTAAGTGTCAAAAAAAATTCTAAGTGTCAAAAAAAATTCTAAGTGTCAAAAAAATTCTAAGTGTCAAAAAAAATTCTAAGTGTCAAAAAAAATTCTAAGTGTCAAAAAAAATTCTAAGTGTCAAAAAGAATTCTAAGTGTCAAAAAAAATTCTAAGTGTCAGAAAGGGAAATGAGTAACCAAGAAGAGAAATGAGTAACCAAGAAATCAGTAACCAACAGGAGAAATGAGTAACCAAGAAGAGAAATGAGTAACCAAGAAATCAGTAACCAACAGGAGAAATGAGTAACCAACGGGAGAAATGAGTAACCAACGGGAGAAATGAGTAACCAACGGGAGAAGTCAGTAACCAACGGGAGAAATCAGTAACCAAAGGGAGAAGTCAGTAACCAACGGGAGAAATCAGTAACCAACAAGAGAAATGAGTAACCAACGGGAGAAATCAGTAACCAAAGGGAGAAGTCAGTAACCAACGGGAGAAATCAGTAACCAAGCTTATTTTTGGTTGGTTACTGACTTCTCCGTTCAACTTGGAGCTGCCCTTGTGCACGATCAAGGAGGGGTATTATCCGCCACGGGGGCTTAATTTTCGCCTAAGGGGAGCGATTTGGAGGCCGTGGCCGGGTGAGGCGCGCCTTTCGAAGGGGAGGGATTTGAATTTCGGCTGCATTGAGGGTAGCTGCCCGCTGTTGTGGGTTTTTGGAGCCTGAGCCCGTTCAACTTGGAGCTGCCCTTGTGCACGATCAAGGAGGGGTATTATCGGCCACGGGGGCTTAATTTTCGCCTAAGGGGAGCGATTTGGAGGCCGTGGCCGGGTGAGGCGCGCCTCTCGAAGGGGAGGGATTTGAATTTCGGCTGCATTGAGGGTAGCTGCCCGCTGTTGTGGGTTTTTGGAGCCTGAGCCCGTTCAACTTGGAGCTGCCCTTGTGCACGATCAAGGAGGGGTATTATCCGCCACGGGGGCTTAATTTTCGCCTAAGGGGAGCGATTTGGAGGCCGTGGCCGGGTGAGGCGCGCCTCTCGAAGGGGAGGGATTTGAATTTCGGCTGCATTGAGGGTAGCTGCCCGCTGTTGTGGGTTTTTGGAGCCTGAGCCCGTTCAACTTGGAGCTGCCCTTGTGCACGATCAAGGAGGGGTATTATCGGCCACGGGGGCTTAATTTTCGCCTAAGGGGAGCGATTTGGAGGCCGTGGCCGGGTGAGGCGCGCCTCTCGAAGGGGAGGGATTTGAATTTCGGCTGCATTGAGGGTAGCTGCCCGCTGTTGTGGGTTTTTGGAGCCTGAGCCCGTTCAACTTGGAGCTGCCCTTGTGCACGATCAAGGAGGGGTATTATCGGCCACGGGGGCTTAATTTTCGCCTAAGGGGAGCGATTTGGAGGCCGTGGCCGGGTGAGGCGCGCCTCTCGAAGGGGAGGGATTTGAATTTCGGCTGCATTGAGGGTAGCTGCCCGCTGTTGTGGGTTTTTGGAGCCTGAGCCCGTTCAACTTGGAGCTGCCCTTGTGCACGATCAAGGAGGGGTATTATCGGCCACGGGGGCTTAATTTTCGCCTAAGGGGAGCGATTTGGAGGCCGTGGCCGGGTGAGGCGCGCCTCTCGAAGGGGAGGGATTTGAATTTCGGCTGCATTGAGGGTAGCTGCCCCGCTGTGGTGGTTTTTCGGAGCCTGAGCCCGAGCGGGGCGTCGGTTCCCGAGGTGGGCAGGAGTCGCTGTGCCCGTGAGGCTGCCTGGCCGAGTCGGAGTGCTGTGGGACGGCGGGGAGCGGGTTTTCCCGGGCGAGGGGGCGATCCCGAGGAAGGGGAGCGATTTGGAGGCCGTGGCCGGGTGAGGCGCGCCTTTCGGAGGGGAGGAATTTGAATTTCGGCTGCATTGAGGGTAGCTGCCCGCTGTTGTGGGTTTTTGGAGCCTGAGCCCGAGCGGGGCGTCGGTTCCCGAGGTGGGCAGGAGTCGCTGTGCCCGTGAGGCTGCCTGGCCGAGTCGGAGTGCTGTGGGACGGCGGGGAGCGGGTTTTCCCGGGCGAGGGGCCGATCCCGAGGAAGGGGAGCAGTTCCGAGGCCGTGGCCGGGTGAGGCGCGCCTTTCGGAGGGGAGGAGTTTGAATTTCGGCTGCATTGAGGGTAGCTGCCCCGCTGTGGTGGTTTTTCGGAGCCTGAGCCCGAGCGGGGCGTCGGTTCCCGAGGTGGGCAGGAGTCGCTGTGCCCGTGAGGCTGCCTGGCCGAGTCGGAGTGCTGTGGGACGGCGGGGAGCGGTTTTTCCCGGGCGAGGGGGCGACCCCGAGGAACTCGGCCGGCGGGGAGGCGTTCCGGCCCGGGCGAGGGGCGCGGACCTGACCGGAGACGTCCAAAACCTTGAAAGGGGTAAGCGGGAAAAGGTCAGCAAAGTGCCCGAAGCAGTAAGGCGAAAAAGCCGTCGGAACCTCCGAAAATGTCCAAAAGCGTGAAATCAGTAACCAGGAAAATGCATAAAAATGGCCAAAAGTGTGAAATCAGTAAGCAGGAAAAGTCGGGGAAAGTGTCTAAAAATGCTTGGAAATCTGAGGAAAATGCCCGAAAATGAGGCCCCTCGGTCGGGAGGAGGAAGTCGAAAATCCCCGTGCCCGACGAGGGAAGTCAGTAACCAGAAGGAAAAACTTAGAAAAAAATTCTAAGTGTCAAAAAAAATTCTAAGTGTCAAAAAAAATTCTAAGTGTCAAAAAAAATTCTAAGTGTCAAAAAGAATTCTAAGTGTCAAAAAAATTCTAAGTGTCAAAAAAATTCTAAGTGTCAAAAAAAATTCTAAGTGTCAAAAAGAATTCTAAGTGTCAAAAAAAATTCTAAGTGTCAAAAAGAATTCTAAGTGTCAAAAAAAATTCTAAGTGTCAAAAAAAATTCTAAGTGTCAAAAAAAATTCTAAGTGTCAAAAAAAATTCTAAGTGTCAAAAAAATTCTAAGTGTCAAAAAAAATTCTAAGTGTCAAAAAAAATTCTAAGTGTCAAAAAAAATTCTAAGTGTCAAAAAAAATTCTAAGTGTCAAAAAAATTCTAAGTGTCAAAAAAAATTCTAAGTGTCAAAAAAAATTCTAAGTGTCAAAAAAAATTCTAAGTGTCAAAAAGAATTCTAAGTGTCAAAAAAAATTCTAAGTGTCAGAAAGGGAAATGAGTAACCAAGAAGAGAAATGAGTAACCAAGAAATCAGTAACCAACAGGAGAAATGAGTAACCAAGAAGAGAAATGAGTAACCAAGAAATCAGTAACCAACAGGAGAAATGAGTAACCAACGGGAGAAATGAGTAACCAACGGGAGAAATGAGTAACCAACGGGAGAAGTCAGTAACCAACGGGAGAAATCAGTAACCAAAGGGAGAAGTCAGTAACCAACGGGAGAAATCAGTAACCAACAAGAGAAATGAGTAACCAACGGGAGAAATCAGTAACCAAAGGGAGAAGTCAGTAACCAACGGGAGAAATCAGTAACCAAGCTTATTTTTGGTTGGTTACTGACTTCTCCGTTCAACTTGGAGCTGCCCTTGTGCACGATCAAGGAGGGGTATTAT